>NW_019394446.1:0-140046 GCF_000612105.2 Orussus abietinus
AGAAAGCATGAATCCAGAGGATTTCTGGAGTTATATTCAATTTCTTTATAATTATTGTACGAAAACGACAGGTGGAGTATGCCATTTGGTACAATACCCAATACCCAATACCCAAATACCTTAAGGTGAAGTGAAACACGTCGAGGAATTTGATCGACGTCGATAAAGAAGATTTTTCTAAATACGTACGTTGCCGACGTTCGTTTTTATATTGACAGCTGTGTCGAATTATATTGGGTATTGCACTAAATGGCATACTCCATCTGTCGTTTTCGTACAATAATTACAAAGAAATCGAATTAAAAATCCAGAAATCCTCTGGATTCGTGCGTTCTGGGGCCATAATTAACTGCAGAGGGATCCCCTGCGTCATCTGTGATTTCCAGATCAATTAAATTTTCACTCCGAGACCTGGTATTTCCATCGTTTTAGCATAGAAGCGCATACAACACTTTTTTTGCCTTTATCCCGTCCAAATGCGAGTTTATCGATTACCAGAGTGTTCTAAATTATCCTAAAATTGTCCCGACCCTTTCGTTTCTCGTATCAGAGGCTTCGATAATTGTATATTTTTCGAAATATGAGAGCTGACGCCATTTTGGTTCTGGTCTGGGCTAAGTTAAACAATTTTTTCAAAAAATCCAAATTTTCAATGTGTCAGGACAATTCTTCGATGATCACGAGTCATGTGACAAAGTTTCGGACAGTTTGATCCAATACCCTTAAAAAAAAGTGTTGTATCGAATCGACTGATTTGAAGGAGGTTTCATTTCACCTTAAGTTTTCCCTGTTTTCATATTAACACCTTTCGGATGGTCTCTGGGAAAAGATTGGCGCCTACTTTGGACCTGATCACTTCAATGTGCGGCGTCCATCGGCGTCATGGTTACTACCCATTGAATATATTTTTGCATTTTAGGTAACACGAAAATGTTTGTGGTTATAATCTACAACAAGATATAGAAAATAGAGTTGAGGACATCCAAGTGGTCAGAGTAGGCCGAATGAAAGAAATATTCACAAGGGACAAAGGCAAAATTATCGGAGGTCCATGGGCAGCCCTATTCCAAGGATCACGGGCGAGAAGACGTGATCATTGCCTAAACTGATACAGCTAAACTAAGACTGTCCCCAGGAACAGTGACCAGGAAGGGCACTTGATCGAAAACCATAGAAGCGACCAATTGGATCTATTTCAATACGTTTCCTTGAGGCTTACGCATATAGTTTTAAACAATAAGCCAATTAATCATCTGTGAGATCTACGGAAAATATAGACTTGTTAATAGTATATTCGTCTCACTAATTTCGCTTCCTACACATGTAATATTACCCTTTATGTTTACATATCAAATGTACGTCCACAATACATTCTCTGTGTAAATTTAGATGCTGAATGTGATATTACCCAGTAATGTAATTTTACTGTTATTAACTGTGGCATCAAAATAACCAATGATCTAGGGTGTAAAGTTAAATGGGAATTTTGTTCAGTGTATGAATTTTATTAATTTTTTCAACCGTGTGGGAAATCCCTTTATCGAAACAGATTCTCTCAAGCACTCTTTTCTTTTAAAGGGTGGAATTAACCCTAATACGTTCCGTGTAATTCGAGGGCACTTTTTTAACGGCTCACCTCCGGAAGATAATTGACCCTTAAAAAAGGAGATCCTTGGTCGGAAAGGTACGATATATACGGGATGGCTGGATCGATTTGCGCGGATTCGAGCCGGAGGTGGCGCGAGCACGCGACCGATAGCGCATCTACTGCGCATCCGAGAGCGCAGCCCTAAGCGCGTCCGAGCCTCGCCATTGGCCGACTGCTTTTTATCGATCGGATTCCCCGCGGCCAACCCGGGAACGACCTGGGAAACCCTGGAAAATTCTCCAACCTCCTGACAAATGAGAACGAAAAACGTTCGCAGATGTCCAGCGACAAGTACGAGCATTCGTAAATTTTAACGCGATTGAGCCATGGACGTTGGATGGAAACTGCACACTGATCCTACTATTAAGGTGAAGTGAAACACGTCGCGGAACTTGATCGACGTCGATAAAGAAGATTTTTCTAAATGCCTACGTTGCCGATGTTCATTTTTATATTGACAGCTGTGTCGAATTATATTGGATATAGTACCAAATGGCATACTCCACCTGTCGTTTTCGTACAATGTAAAATTTCCAGTATATAAGTTAATTAATTTTTAGGAAAAATATGTAAATGGACAGGAAAATACTTTATACTGTGAATCGATGGGCTGCTTAATATACCCTGTGTACTATTTCCAATGCTTTTTTTATATTCATTTCCTGCCAATTCTCATAGATATAGGTAGTGATTAATTGCATACTGTTTTAATATTGCTTATGCTTTCACCTAATGTATATTTATCCTTTCGAAAGGAAATTAAATTAAGAGTAACATTAAATATAGTATATTATTTTAATGTATCTTAGCTACGCAATCCATCGATGCTTAGTACAGATCTATCTATCGAACAATTTTACTTTTCTAATGTACAATGTCCCTGTCTCTACATAAGTACTTTTCCGAAAAATTAAATTATTTCTTAGATACTTCCATACAATAATAAAGAAATGTAAAACATTAAATGAAGTTTAAATAATGTTTTACATTCATTCATTATTACTCTAAATTATTATATTCATTGATTAAATTATATTCAGTACCAAATTACTGTTTTGTTAAATATGGAAGTATTTAATTTAAGCAAATTTAAAGCCTACCATTTGTTTCAGACCATATTCGCTCTTAATGTTATAGACAAAAATTTCTGAAATCTCCACAAAAACACTTCCGTATAAAATACTTCGCCGAGTACAGGAATGCTGTGAACCCCTTATACAAAAAATATGTATTACATTTAAAGTTTTCATACAAAAAGCACTTCAATCATATTACAAAGCCAAGTACACAGATTACGT
The DNA here is from genome assembly GCF_000612105.2 of Orussus abietinus. Taxonomy (NCBI): domain Eukaryota; kingdom Metazoa; phylum Arthropoda; class Insecta; order Hymenoptera; family Orussidae; genus Orussus; species Orussus abietinus. Next base: position 2,947 of record NW_019394446.1, read on the forward strand.
TTACATATCTACTTATTTTACCAGTCGAGGTTGACATCAATTTAATGTATTTACAAGTGAGTTAGAAAATGTTACTACTCATTCATGTTCCGATTTATAATTACGTATGATTAATTGTCATTTAATTCTTTGCGAATGCGCGTCTGCCCAGAAGTCTTTATAAAGAAAAAGTTCCGACTGCAAAGGATTAAAATTCCGTAAAATATTAAGTGATTGTTTATCAAGTATTACTTGGCGGGTCTGTATCCTATTAAATAGAGAGGAGACACAAACTTTCCAAATGCTTATTCGATTTAATGTAACATTGCCATCCATCCATCTTTCACGTATGCGTACTATTGTTAAAGTTATCCGTAATACATATACACTTTAAATATTAAAAAACATTGGCCCGCCAAGTGGTACTTGATAAACAATCACTTAATGTTTTACGGAATGTTAATTCTTTGCGGACGGGACTTTTTCTTTGTAAAGACTTTTGGGCACCACTGCAGACGCGTATTCGCAAAGAATTAAATGACAATTAATCATATGTAATTATATATCGGAACATGAATGAAGAGCAACATTTTCAAACTCGCATATAAATATATTAAATTGATGTCAACGTCCACTGGTAAAATAAGTTGATATGTAAAGGTGATTTGTGTACTTGGCTCTGTAATATGACTGAAGTGCTTTTTGTATGAAAACTTTATATGTAATACACATTTTTCGTATAATTTAACCCTTTGGCTACTAAGAGCGCCTGTAGGCGCCCGACGTTTGGTCCAAGATTGCCTGCACGGTCAGACGAATTTCGCCCATATGTCGAAATGGCTCCGTGTTCAAAGGGTTAAGGTACTTGAAGAAGTCGCCAAAACGATGGAAACAATAGGGATGGGCAGTCTAGGGAAATGAGTCACCTTTGATGCCATAAAAAAAACTTGGGAGTTTGGTGACATTGGCCGAAAAATCTAATATGTCAGTCGGAGTCAAAAGTTGCCGGCATGTATCCTTGGTCAGGAGTATGTGTGGAAAGCAGCTTTTGGCGAGGCTACAGACCAGAGCCGAGTTTAGAGCGATCAGGTGTTATATTTGGTCAATATCAGACGAGATCTGAAGCTTCTAGGCGGACGCAGTTGACCGGGGCCGAATGTAGCGTGCTCAGGTATGATATCTGGTCAGTATTATACACAACTGACGCTTCTACGTGGAGGCTGTTGGCCAGGGCCAAATCTAAAGTGCTCAGGGGTGATATTTGGTCAATATTATATAGATCTGAGACTTTAAGACGGAGGCCGGGACCAAACGGTCGGAATCAGGGTAGTGTTGGACTGAGTCGTGGTCACGCTCTCTGTTAGCTAGGGCCCCTGGCGAGGCTGGTGACCGGTTTTAAGGTGAAGTAAAACACCCTTCAAATCAGTCGATTCGAATACAACACTTTTTTTAAAGGGTATTAGACCAAACTGTCCGAAACTTTAACACATCACTCCTGATCATCTAAGAACTGTCCTGACACATTGAATATTTGGATTTTTAAAAAAAATTGTTTAACTCAGTCCAGACCAGAACCAAAATGGCGTCGAGCTCTCATATTTCGATCAATATACAATTATCGACGGCTCTAACATGAGAAACGAAAGGGTCAGGACAATTTTAAGACAATTTAGAACACTCTGGTAATCGATAAACTTGCATTTGAACGGGATGAAGGCAAAAAAAGTGTTGTATGCGCTTCTTTGCCAAAACGATAGTAATACGAAGTCTCGGACTGAAAATTTAATTGACCTAGAAATCACAGATGGCGCAGGGTGTCCCTTTGCAGTCAATTGTGGCCCCAGAAAGCATGAATCCAGAGGATTTCTGGAGTTATATTCAATTTCTTTATAATTATTGTACGAAAACGACAGGTGGAGTATGCCATTTGGTACAATACCCAATACCCAATACCCAAATACCTTAAGGTGAAGTGAAACACGTCGAGGAATTTGATCGACGTCGATAAAGAAGATTTTTCTAAATACGTACGTTGCCGACGTTCGTTTTTATATTGACAGCTGTGTCGAATTATATTGGGTATTGCACTAAATGGCATACTCCATCTGTCGTTTTCGTACAATAATTACAAAGAAATCGAATTAAAAATCCAGAAATCCTCTGGATTCGTGCGTTCTGGGGCCATAATTAACTGCAGAGGGATCCCCTGCGTCATCTGTGATTTCCAGATCAATTAAATTTTCACTCCGAGACCTGGTATTTCCATCGTTTTAGCATAGAAGCGCATACAACACTTTTTTTGCCTTTATCCCGTCCAAATGCGAGTTTATCGATTACCAGAGTGTTCTAAATTGTCGTAAAATTGTCCTGACCCTTTCGATTCTCATATCAGAGCCTTCGATAATTGTATATTGATCGAAATATGAGAGCTCGACGCCATTTTGGTTCTGGTCTGGGCTGAGTTAAAAAATTTTTTTCAAAAATTCAAATTTTGAATGTGTCAGGACAATTCTTAGATGATCAGGAGTGATGTGTCAAAGTTTCGGACAGTTTGGTCTAATACCCTTAAAAAAAAGTGTTGTATTCGAATCGACTGATTTGAAGGGGGTTTCACTTCACCTTAAGGTGAAGTGAAACACGTCGAGGAACTTGATCGACGTCGATAAAGAAGATTTTTCTAAATGCCTACGTTGCCGATGTTCATTTTTATATTGACAGCTGTGTCGAATTATATTGGATATAGTACCAAATGGCATACTCCACCTGTCGTTTTCGTACAATAAATATTAAGAAATTTAAGTAAAACTCCAGAAATCCTCTGGATTCGTGCTTTCTGGGGCCCTAATTGACTGCACAGGGACCCCCTGCGCCATCTGTGATTATCAGGTCAATTAAATTTTCACTCCGAACCCTCGTATTACCATCGTTTTGGCATAGAAACGCATACAACATTTTTTTTGCCTTTATCCCGTTCAAATGCGAGTTTATCAATTACCAGAGTGTTCTAAATTGTCGTACAATTGTCCTGACCTGTTTCTCATACCAGAGCCTTCGATAATTGTATATTGATCGAAATATGAGAGCTCGATGACATTTTGGTTCTGGTCTGGGACAAGTTAAAGAATTTTTTCCAAAAATCCAAATTTTGAATGTGTCAGGACAATTCTTAGATGATCAGGAGTGATGTGTCAAAGTTTCGGACAGTTTGGTCTAATACCCTTAAAAAAAGGTGTTGTATTCGAATCGACTGATTTGAAGGGGGTTCACTTCACCTTAAGGCAACAAAATTGAAAAGAAAGAAAACGAAATAACTGTCTTTTAGCTTTATCATTCTATTTGTATACGAAACAGTTGTGTGGCCCAATATTGTGACGATCTATCTAACAGCAGGGGGGAGAAAGGAGTGCCACTCTGGTCGCTCTCTTTCTTTCCGCTGCCTTAATGAAAATAACGTCATCAACAATTGCAATCTCCGAAGGCATGAATATAATCGCGCCAATCTTATGAAATCGCACAAAGGGTAAGTCATATTTTGATGGCAATGATCTCTTTACAAAATATGCACATGTATAAATTTCATGCAGGCTCTTCGTCTGTCGCCTTACAAGTCTTCCTTGCCTCTAATCAAACAGTTTGACCGAGCAAATTTCATTACGCTCACATGGACGTAGGATATGTAGAGCCCGTACACTTATTAGACTTTGAAGACAATAGAATTGAAAGAGAGGGAACAGAGAGGTTGTTTTCCCACTCTTTTTTTCTCGTTTCATGTAAAACAGTTGTAAAGCGAAATATAACGATGACCTATCTAAAGGTGAATTTACACGGTAACTCGTACGAGTCAAAACAAATGAGTATTGTTTGTACCTTCTCTTAATATAATTCGATCAACCCATCAACTTATTTTGTTTGTCAAAACCAGTAAAGACCTATTGGACACAAGAATTTCATTTTTCTGGAAAGTGGCTCGCTCAGTGTATATGAAAGAAAGAGCATAAAATAAGTTTTAAAATGATACACGATTTTACACCCTTGCGTAATTCTGTAGTATTAAAAAGATTTTTGTGCGATAAAAAATTGTAAAAATTATTTTAAATGTAAAAATTGTTTGTACGAGTGACTAAAACCGAGTATTACTCGTCTCGTGTAAATTGCCATTCCAGTACTGGGGTAGAGTACTCGTCCAAGTTCCAATGCGAATCGAGTGAATAGAAAGCAATCCTATTTACTGGCGCGAGTTGTAACCCTTACCACGTGTTTCACTTTACTGTCTTGTATACCAGACACGTGTAGATGCGTTTTCCGAAGGCGGCGTGCAAGTTCCAAGAGCAAATTGAAGCAATTTTATGCAATTTGTACTGGATTTTGTGTTAAGGTGAAGTGAAACACGTCGAGGAACTTGATCGACGTGGATAAAGAAGATTTTCCTAAATGCCTACGTTGTCGACGTTCGTTTTTATATCGACAGCTGTGTCGAATTATACTGGGTATTGCACCAAATGGCATACTCCACCTATCGTTTTCGTACAATAATTATAAAGAAATTGAAGTAAAACTTAAAAAATCCTCTAGATTCATGCTTTCTGGGGCCCTAATTGACTGCAGAGGGACCCCCTGCGCCATCTGTGATTACCAGGTCAATTAAATTTTCACTCCGAGACCTCGTATTACCATCGTTTTGGCATAGAAGCGCATACAACACTTTTCTTGCCTTTATCCCGTTCAAATGCGAGTTTATCAATTACCAGAGTGTTCTAAATTGTCGTACAATTGTCCTGACCCTTTCGTTTCTCATATCAGAGCCGTCGATAATTGTATATTGATCGAAATATGAGAGCTCGACGCCATTTTGGTTCTGGTCTGGACTGAGTTAAACAATTTTTTTGAAAACTCCATATTTTCACGGTGTCAGGACAATTCTTAGATGATCAGGAGTGACGTGTCAAAGTTTCGGACAGTTTGGTCCAATACCCTTAAAAAAAAGTGCTGTATTCGAATCGACTGATTTGAAGGGGGTTTCACTTCACCTTAACTTTACACCGAAGTGTTCTCCACTACCACCACAGCTAAGCGGAAGGAAAAGAGGAACTGAAGAAATCTCCACGTATACACCCGCACAATGCACATGTACACCCACCACGTCTTGGGACATATGAATAATGTACCACTCATTAAAATAAGGCTGTGTGAAAATAAGTGGATTTTTTCATGAAGGAAAAGACAAAGATAATGCCAAATTTGTCCTGTGTATATTATCAGAAAAGTAGTGAAATCACTTGAAGAAAAATGATAATATGAGAGGAATAATTTTGAATCCAAATTTTAAAACTGGTCGTATAACTGCCTTGGTAATTTAAGTGTTAACAAAAGTTATGGAATGTTGTAGGAAGAGTGAAGAATTGAACAGCAAGGCTTTCTCGACGAGTTTGGTACTGGATAAATATTATTACGGTCGCAAGTTGTAGAAAATTAATTATTTTCAGTCTGAGTGGTTGACAATTGGCTTTTTTGTATCAAGAATCAAAGTGTATGAAGTATGAAGTATCAACATTTAAAAATCGTAGAATACTTTAGAAAAACTGAAACATTAATCACTAAGATTGCCCTCTATCGAATTTGACTGTGAAAATGTTAACTTGGCATTTCTGCATTACAAAAAAGAACTAAAGAGCGATGCTTTTCGTTGAATTTATGACTTCATGATTTCATGAATATTGGGATAGCTTGGAAATATTTTATATTGGGTTGTGTTCTTTTTGCTAATTTGTTTTAATTCGCAGGGGAAAATCGCGATAAATTCATCTACTATCGGGCCAAAGGAAAATTGATGCCTTGGTTGCATTTCTAAGTTAATGAAACATTAATAAGAAGTATAGAACAATCTGATAACAGTCCAGAGTACCTTGGAAAAGTTATAGAAAAAAAGGTATAGTAATATTTATCCACAATGCTTCAGCCTCCTAATGTTAAAATAATTGAGATTTTTATTCGACTTTATCTCACCGCAACCCTACTATGGATCAGACGCACTTAATATAAAAAATATTTAATTTTAACGTAAAATATCTTTAGCCGTGGTACGATAATTTCAGTCGGTCTCGAAAACCATGAGTCACGCGGAATTCGTCACGAAGAAAAAGACCGCCACCGACGAGGGAGACTGCAGCTTGGCTTACATTAGTAGAGTACTAACTCTAAAGTATCTACATACGGAAGCACACTTTTTCTCCAAAACAATCTACTACACTAATTCTGTTAAGGTGAAGTGAAACCCCCTTCAAATCAGCCGATTCGAATACAACACTTTTTTTTAAGGGTATTAGACCAAACTGTCCGAAACTTTAACACATCACTGCTGATCATCTAAGAATTGTCCTGACACATTTAAAATTTGTTTTTTTTTTAAATTCTTTAACTTGTCCCAGACCAGAACCAAAATGGCGGCGAGCTCTCATATTTCGATCGATATACAATTATCGATGGCTCTGATACGAGAAACGAAAGGGTCGGACAATTTTACGACAATTTAAAACACTCTGGTAATTGATAAACTCGCATTTGAACGGGATAAAGGCAAGAAAAGTGTTGTATGCGCTTCTATGCCAAAACGATGGTAATACGAGGTCTCGGAGTGAAAATTTAATTGACCTGGTAATCACAGATGGCGCAGGGGGTCCCTCTGCAGTCAATTTGGGCCCCAGAAAACATGAATCCAGAGGATTTCTGGAGTTATATTTAATTTCTTTATAATTATTGTACGAAAACGACAGGTGGAGTATGCCATTTGGTACAATACCCAATATAATTCGACACAGCTGTCGATATAAAAACGAACGTCGACAACGAAGGCATTTAGAAAAATCTTCTTTATCGATGTCGATCAAGTACCTCGACGTGTCTCACTTCACCTTAATTTTCACTCCGAAACCTCATATTACCATCGTTTTAGCGCATAAAACACTGCTTTTGCCTTTATTCCGTTCAAATGCGAGTTTCTCGATTACCAGAGTGTTCTAAATCGTCGTACATTTGTTCTGACCCTTTCGTTTCTCATATTACAGCCTTCAATAACTGTATATCGATCGAAATGAGACAGCTCAACGCCATTTCGGATCTGGTCTGGACTGTTAAGACATTTTTGTTAAAAAATCCAAATTTTGAAAGTGTCAGGATAATTCCTAAGTGCTCACGAGTCATGTGTCAAAGTTTCATACGGTTCGATCCGATGCCCTAAAAAAAGTGTCTTATTCGAATCGTCTGATTTGAGGGGGATTTGACTTCACCTTATGGTGAAGTGAAACACGTCGAGAATCTTGATCGATGTCGGTAAAAAGGATTTTTCTAAATACCTACGTCGCAGGCGTTGATTCTTATATCGACAATTGTGTCGAGTTATATTGAGTATTGTGCTAACAAGGAATCATTCCGAAGTGGCCGCCGCCGATCTTGTTGATTTTCATACATGTTGAAGAACACAAAAATGTAAGAGACACCTGTTTTTTTTTATCTGCAATGGTCCACATTTAAGGGGTGAAACAACCCCCCAAAATTTGACGAAAATTAGATTTTTATATTAATTTTCGTAGAAGCAGGGGGGGGAATTCGACGAAACTTGGCATAAACGTATTCTGTATAAGCAAATACTCCTACTTAGGTTCCACTTACGCCATGTGATTGCTCCCGAAAATTGAGGAAATGCGTGTTTTTTCCTTTTTGTCAATGAACATTTATACATCGGTTGAAAACAATCGATGTAGGTGGCACATGGGTATACCCCGACTATCTTTATTGGGTTATATCGTCATCGAATCTGTTGCGAAACAATGTCCGTCTCAAACTATTTTTCTAATTTGTTTATAAATAATGGCGTTTTGAAATGTTATGAAAACCAACGACATTTTAGTGAATTAGCACGTTCACACGATTTATGTACAATGAATTGATCACGATATAACCCAATAAAGATAGTCGGGATGTACCCACATACCACCTATATCCATTGTTTTCGACCGATGTATAAATGGATTGGATGTTTATTGGCCGAAAGTAAAAAACACCAATTTCATCATTTTTCGTGAGCAATCAGATGGCGTAAGTGGAACTTAAGTAGGAGTGCTTGTTTAATAGATATTACGCAAAAATCTTACCTGAAGGGGTGTTCACCCCCTTGAGGTGGTGTAACACTACTGGAAAATATTGTTTTCACTGTCCTCATACAAAATACGTTTATGCCAAGTTTCATCGAAATCCTTCCACTGCTTCTACGAAAATTAATGTAAAAATCGAATTCTCGCCAAACGTTAGGAGGTTGTTTCACCTCTTAAATGTTGATGGAAATGGGGGAATGAATTATCCAATATTACAGTTGATTTGATTTCTTTAATTTAATTTCACGAGGAAGGACCATCTGTACAGTACGAACTTCTCCAGGAGACCAGCAACGCAAGTTAGGGTCACAGACTCCACAAGTCGTCATCGGCTATATACAAACGAACCCTTGGTTCTTTCGCTATCTAAATCCAATGTTTATGTTTATATGACACTGATATTCTCTGCATCGATTTGTTTTTGAACCCAGTGTGTAGTCTCACTTACATGCTAGTGTATACTATCGGGGAAAAGGAAATAACAAATTCCATTAAATAATCCAAGAAATGTGGACCATTGCAGATAAAGAAAAACACGTATCTCTTAGATTTTTGTATTCAACATATATAAAAATCAATAAAATCGGCGGCGGACAATTGGGAATGTTTCTTTGTAAGTAGCATCCTCCACCTGGCACATTTGTACAATAATGATAAAGAAATCGAAGTAAAACTCCAGAAATCCTTGGATTCATGGCTTCTGAGATCCCAATTGACTGCAGAGTGACATCCTGCGCCATCTGTGATTTCCGCGTCAACTCAATTTTCACCCCGAGACCTCGTATTACCGTCCTTTTAGTATAAAGGCGCATAAGACACTTTTTTGCCTTTATCTTGTTCAAGTGCGAGTTTCTCTATTACCAGGGTGTTCTAAATTATCATACATCTGTCCTGACCCTTTCGTTTCTTATATTAGAGCCTTCAATAACTATATATCGATCGAAATATGGGAGCTTGACGCCATTTTGGTTTTAGTCTGGGATAAGTTAAGCAATCGTCCACTCTCGATGGCCTCGTTAGGGTGAAGTGAAACACGTCGAGGAACTTGATCGACGTCAATAAAGAAGATTTTTCTAAATGCCTACGTTGTCGACGTTCGTTTTTATATCGACAACTGTGTCGAATTATATTGGGTATTGTACCAAATGGCATACTCCACCTGTCGTTTTCGTACAATAATTATAAAGAAATTGAACATAACTCCAGAAATCCTCTGGATTCATGCTTTCTGGGGCCCAAATTGACTGCAGAGGAACCCCCTGCGCCATCTGTGATTACCAGGTCAATTAAATTTTCACTCCGAGACCTCGTATTACCATCGTTCTGGCATAGAAGCGCATACAACACTTTTCTTGCCTTTATCCCGTTCAAATGCGAGTTTATCAATTACCAGAGTGTTCTAAATTGTCGTAAAATTGTCCTGACCCTTTCGTTTCTCATATCAGAGCCTTCGATAATTGTATATTGATCGAAATGTGAGAGCTCGACGCTATTTTGGTTCTGGTCTGCGCTAAGTTACAAAATTTTATCCAAAAATCTAAATTTTAAATGTGTCAGGACAACTCTTAGATGATCAGGAGTGATGTGTTAAAGTTTCGGACAGTTTGGTCTAATACCCTTAAAAAAAAGTGTTGTATTCGAATCGGCTGATTTGAAGGGGGTTTCACTTCACCTTAAGGTGAAGTGAAACACGTCGAGGAACTTGGTTGACGTCAATAAAGAAGATTTTTCTAAATATCTACGTTGCCGACGTTCGTTTTTATATTGACAGCTGTGTCGAATTATATTGGGTATTGTACCAATTGGCATACTCCACCTGTCGTTTGCGTACAATAATTATAAAGAAATAAAAGTAAAACTCCAGAAATCCTCTGGATTCATGCTTTCTGGGGCCCTAATTGACTGCAGAAGGACCTCCTGCGCCATCTGTGATTTCCAGGTCAATTAAATTTTCACTCCGAGACCTCGTATCCCCATCGTTTTAGCATAGAAGCGCATAAAACACTTTTTTTGGCTTTATCTCGTTCAAATGCGAGTTTATCGATTACCAGAGTGTTCTAAATTATCGTAAAATTGTCCTGGCCCTTTCGATTCTCATGACAGAACCTTCGATAATTGTATATTGATGGAAATATGAGAGCTCGACACCATTTTGGTTCTGATCGGGGCTGTTAAAAAATTTGTTTGAAAAATCTAAATTTTTAATGTGTCAGGATAATTCTTAGATGATCAGAAGCGATGTCTCAAAGTTTGGGACGGTTTGATCTAATACCCTTAAAAAAAAGTGTTGTATTCAAATCGACTGATTTGTAGATTGTTTCACTTAACCTTAAATGCCTGTAATAAATCAACACAGATTAAACATCTTCAATCGTTTTAGAGGCAATGAAAATAATAAAATATTACAAGATTTGCTTTAAAAATCAGCTTTTTCGATAATGCATCAGAACGTATTGACACCACTACGAATTTTTAGCACAGACTTATAAAATAATGTAAGACGTTTAATGCATAATAACACCAAACGGATGGCAACACCCATAGCCTAAATATATGCGAAATCCTTTGTGCCCCACCGGTCCTCTCTGCCCCACTCTCCCTTATATATGTGTACGTTCTTCGGAACGAAAGGATTAAGCTTGGTTTACATTAGTAGAGTTAGTAATAGAGTATACCAGCATATTTTTTGCAAACCATCCTTCTCCTACTAGTACTTTGACTAAGCAGCTAATTAGGGTGAAGTGAAACACCCTTCAAATCAGTCGATACGAATACAACACTTTTTTTTAAGGGTATTAGACCAAACTGTCCGAAACTTTGACACATCACTCCTGATCATCTAAGAGTTGTCCTGACACATTTAAAATTTAGATTTTTGCATAAAATTTTTTAACATAGCCCAGACCAGAACCAAAATGGCGTCGAGCTCTCACATTTCAATCAATGTACAATTATCGAAAGCTCTGATATGAAAATCGAAAGGGTCAGGACAATTTTACGACAATTCAGAACACTCTGGTAATCAATAAACTCGCAATTGAACGGGATAGAGGCAAAAAAAAGTGTTGTATGCGCTTCTATGCCAAAACGATGGTAATACGAGGTCTCGGAGTGAAAATTTAATTGACCTGGAAATCACAGATGGTGCAGGGGGTCCCTCTGCAGTCAATTAGGGCCCCAGAAAGCATGAACCCAGAGGATTTTTGGAGTTTTACTTCAATTTCTTTATAATTATTGTACGAAAACAACAGGTGGAGTATACCATTTGGTACAATATCCAATATAATTCGACCCAGCTGTCAATATAAAAACCAACGTCCACAACGGAAGCATTTAGAAAAATCTTCTTTATCGACGTCGATCAAGTTCCTCGACGTGTTTCACTTCACCTTAACCGATAGTTAAACGATTCTTATTGGCGATTAAGGTGACTATCATATGAAAGATTATAACTTTGCTCACAGGTGTACGAAAAAATTGCCTTTGTATATTTGAATCACTGATTAATATTTTTAAAATGAAATGAAACCAGTTGAGAAGTTTAATCGACAAAGTTTCAGATAATTCGTTGCAATTAAGAAAAAAAGACTAGATTTGAGGGGTGTTTTACTTTATCTTAATTTATTATGTACTACAACAATATGCTGGAACTAACAAAATTGGTAAGGTACACCTTGGAATTCTCCTCGTGAAACGTATAATTATGAAGATTCAGAATAGATAAGTTATGGTTAGGGTTTCCTTATTTTAATATATTTTTATTGATTTCCTGTAAGGTATTAGTGGAATGAAAGTTCATTTGTTCTTCTGTGTCAAAGAATTCGAATTATTTCCATTATATTGGGATTTGCAACGAGTACAGATTATAACATACATCGACTTTGACTTGGGGGGATCATTTTTTTTCCATGACGTATAACGAAGGTACCTAGAGTTAAGGGAATGTGATAAGAGTAAGGGAAAGTAGCATCTGAGGGATCAATCACTCATGAAACTTTTCTCCGAATTGGATGTACCGAATCGTTTCAAACTTTACAACGTGGATATGGAGGCTATAAGAAAGGTCCAGACACCTTTGAAGTTACATTTTTCATGAAAACTTCTTAAAATTTCAATAAACAAATTTAAAAAAAAAAGTGAAATTTCATCGATGTCAGGACCTTTTCAATAGCTTCCATATTCATATTGTAAAGTTTGAAACGATTCGGTACACCCAGTTCAGAGAAAAGTTTCATAAACGACACCTCTTTAATGCCACTTTCATATCACCTTAAAGTGACTGTTTTTTCTTGCTAAAGTTACAACTATGACACGATATTTTCTTAATTAAATCTTTTTGAGATGAATGTTAAAAATGTTCTTACACATAAATTGTCACTATTGGAAATGGGATGTGAGAATGATACACTTTATTGTTCTAAATTTAACAAAGACTTTATTCTTTCTTTAACGCTCAGAGAACCCATCATTACTTCTCCAATCACTCTAGCGAACTAACTACAAAAGGGCAACTGCTGATCTCGGTCAGGACCAGTGACGACTAAATTCTTTCTCTGGACCCTCTTTGCGGAAGTGCGACTCTACGTCGCCTCTTAATCCAAACAACGGTTCTTATCGTTACTGAAAACCCTCCACTAAACACAGGCCAGATTCTCTCTCTCTTTATACGCATTAAACATAGATTGGTTTTTGTTTCATTTATAAACCTCAATCTTCAGGTTTATAATTCCAACAGTTACAATTTTGTCCGATCTTCCCTACTCCACTTTCACTATTCCAAGATGTTTACATTTCCGTAGTAACGGAATAGTAGGTACACACTTTTTCCCCTATAGTCTCTCACTAAGCTCCGGTTTCACCAAACTTGGCTAATGAATTAATCCTTAGTTACAACGAATTGTGTGTTTACATTAACACACGGTTATATAATCAGTGATTTAATCGATGTTGGTGGAACCGGCCATAAATCTACTAATATAAGCCAGGCTTAATCGTCCATACGAAGGAAGTAGAGCAGAGTTTAGTTTAAGCCTCATTTACATTGGTAGAGTTAATAGGGGAGAGTTTACTGATGTACTGTACGGAGATAGAATGTGTACCATTTCACTATCAGCAAAATGTAAACATCTTGACATAGTGAATATTAAAGATAGTAGCGGGTAAACTTGAGTGGATAGTGCATGTAGAATGTCTTCAAAAAACTTCTTCGGTGTAAAAAAAACTGCCAAATACATTTTTATTTCCGACTTCAATTACAAAAATAGCTTAACAATAGAAATCAATTATCTTTGCCAAATACAATAGTACTTTCATACTATTAAAACTCTAATCAGTTATTTTTCCCAAATGTCACAGTATATTTTGCCCCCACATAATACAAGTACATCCATTCCAAAAAATTTGTTTTGCCTCGGAATAATGTCTGGGAAAATGTTCAGTTTTCTACTTCATCTTATAAAATAAAAAAAATATATAAACTAAATCTAACCATATAAATAAAATTAGAAACTCAATTTGAAAGCAACATTTTATTTGGCGAGCACTGGAAGTATACTCATACGACTTATCATCACTATTTTAGTGCTCGCCAAATAAAATATTGTTTTCAAATTGAGTTTCTAATTTTATTTATATGGTTAGATTTAGTTTATATATATTTTTTATTTTATTAGATGAAGTAGAAAACTGAACATTTTCCCATACATTATTCCGAGGCAAAACAAATTTTTTGGAATGGATGTACTTGTATTATGTGGGGGCAAAATATACTATGACATTTGGGAAAAATAACTGATTAGAGTTTCAATGGTATGAAAGCACTATTGTATTTGGCAAAGATAATTGATTTCCATTGTTGAGCTATTTTTGTACTTGAAGTCGGAAATAAAAATGTATTTGGCAAAGTTTTTTTTACACCGAAGGTGTTTTTTGAAGAGTACATTATATTATATAATATCGAATTATTTTGTATAATTCGGAATGGTTTCCGTGACATTATTATCAATCTATCACCATTGCAATTATATATTATTAACATAACATATAATAAAGTACCAATATGCTATGTATATGTACGTTATATTGTTCGTTTTATATAATGGTGTAGGAAGTAATAATATAAATTTTATGTACATGTAACATATACGTTATATTATATGTTATAAAGCATATATGTAACGATTATATTGTTGTTACAGAACTGTATTTAGTATGCCTCTATCTAACTACCCTGGCTGAAAGAATCACTTTGTCTAAAAAGAAAAAGAAATTCTTCTAACAAAAAGATTTTGACTTGCTGTTATCAACAGAATATGTTGTAGGGTTGAGTGAATGAAATTAATACAAATTTTAAACGATATTGTATTTTCTTGAGCAGAGTTTCATCAAGCTTTTATTCATCATTATCAGAAGATTTCCTGTATACAAACGTCTTTGAATAAAAAATTAATTCACTTCAAACAGCGAAAAAGTTTGAATGAATCAATAACATTCCAATGCTAATGTAGAATTTGATAAATTTATGGTAATTCTGGGTTTTTTCTCGAACCCCACCGAATCACGAACTTTGCATTAAATTGGAACAATGTTTAATCGTCATTAGTAACGAACTATATCGAGTATTAAGTTTGAGTTAAATACAATATTTTATTTTAAAAAATGATATAAGTTTCGTTAATATATTCAGTACCTAAAGTCAACTTTATACAAGAAATGTTTTTCATAAAATTATTTTTACTTAATACAAGTCATCGTTCAACATATAACTTCGTTGATTTCTCCATTATCAATTTCGTCGGAGTCAATTTCTTAAGCAAGGAACATTTAGATTACCACAAATTAGTTTCGTCTAGAAAGTAAATTTTTTGTTCAGAGAACCATATTTATTCCGGCCGTTATTCTTCTAAAAATGGTAGTGCAGAATAATTATGAGGAAACCTATGCCAGGGTGCTTATATCGTAACTCTACCGATGTAAACGAGGCTTTAGATACGACCTCGTGTATCCAAGACGGTTATTCTACCAAAATGAATACAGTAGAGTAGCTGGAAGAAACATATGCTAGAGTACCGACTCTACTACTGTAAACCAGGCTTAAGGTGTCTGCCCACGTAACGATAAATCGTAGCGATTTATAATCTGCGCAGTTAAATCGAGTACTATAGCGTACGCGTCATCCCCACGCCAGCTAAATTCGTAGAGACCGGTTTGCCCAGACTTATCGTAGCGATTTATCGTCCCGGGTGTAGCCGCCATATCCGCGCCAGCTGCGTTTGCACAGTTTTATCGAATCGTGGACGGTGGCAACGTCGACCGCTCAGTTCACGCTCGACATTCACTGGGTGATCGTAGTAGCTGCTGTGATCGAGCTAAAAACATCGATGTTCCGCGAAGAGCATTTCGGATTTCGAGAGCACCTAGAGGAATTTATTCGAGCGTACAGAAACGAGCCTTGCCTCTGGATGACGAAATCGAAGGATTATCACGATCGCAATAAAAAGGACGCCGCGTATGGTAGGCTAATCGAAACATACAAGGCGATCGATCCCCATGCTAACCGAGAAATCGTTGTGAAGAAAATAAATAATCTGAGAACTACCTACAAGAAGGAACTGAAAAAGCAACAATTATCCCAAACCTTCGGTGCCGGAGCCGAAGAGACGTATACCCCACGTTTGTGGTATTTCCATCTTTTAGACTTTTTATACGATCAAGAAACACCCAGGACATCGATGTCCGATGTAAGCGAAGATAAAAGCGAGGTATGATTTTATCAATGAAACTCGAATATACGTTATCTATATTGTTCATTCTTAAAGGCCTATATCCATAGTTGGAGCCGCCATTTGGGGCCTGTTAAAAAAATCGGCACATTGTCGCCACGAGCGTTGGAAGTGAAACTTCTCGGATGAAGCGAATTGTTATCAATTATTTCTTTATTATTCTTTTACGAAATGCCCTTACGGGTTGAATACTGGCTTTTTTATACGTAAGAATCCTGACACGCAAAAATTAACATTAATAGTAACTGACTGGGAAATTAATTGATAGGATAACACCCTGATAACAACGAAAACGCTTACATAAATTGCGCCGATCTTAATACATTAAGGCGATGTACGTAATTAACTGCAAAAAAAGAATTGGAATGTGATATCAATGATAACGAGAAGAGATTTTTATGTCAAATTCGTCAAGCTGGAAATACAACCACTGATTGATTTCTTAGGCAATAATGCAAAATTAAATAACAATATCGATAACGTTCACGCAACGCGTGTCAATACTACCACAAAGAGATGACACCCAGCACTGCTGAATGTATAGTAGACGTAATATACTCGTGTATCAATTTCTATTGAATGTATGTAAGATATATATAGATATGAATGAACATCTTTTCTTGCTATACTCAAAGGCCAGATAACCGGATATTAAACATAATATATACATATATCGTATTATACATATTTTAGATGTCTATAGATTGCATATACGGTTAATCTATGTCATCGATATTCATTCCAGACAAATCCTACTGTTTTTTTACACAGAACAATTTTTTTTGCAATTGTCGGAATTTGAACCCGAGACTCACGGGTAGGAAGCAGTAACGCTGACCATGATGCTACCAAAGCCTATGAAGGAATAAATATTTTTCGCACTCGTGAAGACCGCTACGGTACTTTTCGATCGATAATGATACTTAAGGTGATACAAAAGGGTCATCCTATTTTTATAAAACGTGAAAATATTTATAAAACTTTTCTCCAAACTGGGGGCATGGAATAATTTCTAACTTTAGTCCGTGATTATGGAGGCCCTAAGGAAGAACGCGATGCTCGTGAAATTTCATTTTTCGCAAAAAAAAAAATGTAATCTTGGTTCTAGTCTAGGCTAAATAAACAAATGTTTTTTTTTTTCATGAAATTTCATGAGCATCACGTTCTTCCTTAGAGCCTTCATAATCACGTGCTGAAGTGGCAAATGATTCGGTGCACCTAGTTTGGAGAAAAGTTTTATCAATATTTTGACATTTTATATATACAGAATGACATTTTCATATCACCTTAATGCATCTTGTTGTAAACTTATTCTTAAAAAAAACTCATGAATAATTATAAAATTAAAGTCACTTTAAAAATTATAACAGTATGGTATAAAATCATTTTATTTAGAAATGTATAATAAATGTATGCCCATTCATTTTTAAAATACTAATTTCGAAATTTTACTACACTCTTGTATACTAAAGGTGTATGAATTTTATGAATATTTTTAACATATTTCATTTAATATACACAATTTTTTACAGTGTAACTACATTTTTATAAGTTTGTAGAAGTGGAATATAAACTATTAATTTGAATATAGACTATTAATTTAACGTTCTCCAATAGTTTGCATATCTATATACGTTATCTAGACTTCTATGATATATATTCACGGGATATTTTAATTATGCATACCATAGATGATGTAAGTTTTCTGTACTTATGTCCGAATTTGTACGTCCACTATAAGTTTATTATACTTCATATGGACCTAGTAATGCATCATAATTTACATAGTGGTTAAAAATCATGATGTATTGTCAGCAACCAAGGAGGAAACAAATAAAAAATCAGAATATGGACGAAATTAACAGTTTCATCGAGTTGGAATTTAGGTATAAATAGTAAGTATGTATTAAAAATGTTTGGTTACATTCGGTGTCTTTATTTTTCTAAATGTCATTTATGTTCTATGAATATTTGTCATATATATAACATGAGTACAATTTAATATATGAGCCGTTTTTTTTAAAGTAGTACAAGACCACTTTTGGAAAAAAAATGAATTAATGGTACTTTTAGTAAGTTATAGATATCCTCTTTTTATATTTATAATCATACATTCAATGGAGCACGATTCCTTGATAAAGTAATCAAAAGAATTTTAGCTATAAAATGTTATCGCAAAAATATTTTTTTTTAAAGTGGAATAAGTCCATTTCTAATAATCATAGTTAAAACAACTTTCTAATTGTAATTATTATTGATTATTACGTCTTCAGTGTGCATTGCCCTTTAGCAGATATTAGCTAGTGCCTTAAAAACAAAATCGTAAAGAAGATAACAGTATTATTGCCATGATGATGTGGTGAGAAGTAATTTCACTGATTTTGTTTAGTATTCTTACGCAAGTCCTACTGTATGGTTTGCGTTTCTGATACTAACCGATTGAAGCGTGAGTATTATTTAAATATAATTGTTATTAAAGCAGAGAATCAAAGTTTTAGATAAATAATATTTCATACAGTTATTATAATGTGTTCACATACCTCTCAAAAAGACGATAATATCTCAATTTGGTCTGATAGTGATGTTGGTAAGTAAGAGTAATAAATTTTTTCGTGGGAATATTGGAACTTTTTTTAATATAGAAATAAGACCCATGAATATAAGCAAAAGAAGACGAAATTATGATTCAGATGATGAAAGCAGTTTGAACAATATTAATTCAAGATTGATCCAAACTAAGAAGAGGATTAGAATTTTGGAATCTAACAGATTCAACCACTGACAAAGACGACGTTACTAATTTTCGATCACATTATGAAAATAATAATCAGAAGACTAGGAAAGTTAAAAGAAATAAAGGCGGAAAATATTATACAAAAACTGGTAATATTATTCCTGCAAAAATATTCGAAAATAAGGATTGCAAATGTTATTGACCACAAATTTCTATTGTCGGGTCATTTATTTCTTCCAAACAACAGAGACTTCGGAGTTGTGGAAATAGCATTAAAGAAAAAAGATCAATTGTGCCCATAATTATGAAAGTGGTCTAAGTCATATATTTCTTGTTTCGAGATATTTAATGAATTGCATTTGAATAAATTAAATAATATTTTTACATTATGCAACATTTTAATTTCGAGTTTTATTAGTCTTGATTAATGGACATTTATTATGAATATGAAATTTTGCGTGAATTTCATAGGAAAATGTTGTTTTTAAAGGGTGAATTGACTTAGACCATTTTCAAAATTAACTGAATGTCCTATAAATGACTTAAAGTAATAAAAAACTACGAGTTTTATTAAAAACGATAATTTTAATGAAATAATTCATGAACATTTATTAATTATTTTTAAAAAGTAATTCATTTTTATCATTTTAGGCTTTCATCATTATGAGTTTTTAAGATTTTTAAAATGTTCCTGAAAAACTGGAGAGATGTAAACATTATATCTTTGTTTTTCTTCCGTTACTGGTCTACTGGTGGGGTATAATGGAAGTAATTTAATATTTTCGTATATTTTTGGTCTTCCTCTTTTAGGCGAAAGATTCAAAACGTGGAATTTAGAATCATCTAAAGAAGTATTACGTGGTCGTATAATATCTGCAAATCACATCATATCCGAATAGTAATTAACATATTCACATAATATGTACATTGTCATTAATTTACCTGAACCGCTATCCGCGGACATAGTGGTAAAATATCTAAATTATTTTTCCGCCAATAATTAAATCGGAAGAGCCCAACTGAATTAATGCACTTTCAAAATAGAACAAAATGAATTCCATGTATTGTTAGGTAGACCGGAAAGTATTGTCGTTTCTGTTACCGTTTGATTGTCATTTGTCGGCTTACCGTGTAGTTCAAAAACGCGCCAAAGAGGGCCACGTGCCATTTTAAGGTTATGTTTATATAATTTCTTTAAATTTTTTACGTAGACCACTTTCATAATTAACACTAAATGAATTCCATATAATGTTGAAATTACAACCACTCTCTAATGGTTCATTTTTGACAATAACGTAAAAATGACAATGAATTAATTTAGCTTAAAATAATGTGGGGTGAATTACCTGATAAACTCATTTTCTTTTAATTTGGACTTAGACCACTTTCATAATTATGGGCTAATATCAAACAGGAAAAAAAATACGGACGGAGAAATTATAAAATGGTTGAACATATGATGGATGAGGTTTACAAAGGATGAAATGCCCAACATTTTTTACAAAACTAGTCTGGAAGAAAATGTACCATTTAAAGTAATTTTTTTATTTGGAAAACAAGGAAGACCCAAACATCTCAGCAAAATTACTATGTTGCCATTGTATAAAACGTCAATACCTATAACAAGAGAGGAATACAACAATATGATGATTTTACTGCTTTACATACCACCTATTTACTATGAATACTTCACTATGCTAACTGTAAAGGAGAAATAAGTTTAAAATATACATTTTTTTATTTTTAGTTATCTTAACGAAATAATTATATTTTACACTTGTTTGTTTATATCTTCTTTTTTAATATAACTGAAATTAATTCTTAATAAACTTGATTATTCGTGTATTTACACGTCTTCATTGTAATTATTATTATTTACATTAAAAAATCCATTTCAGTAAAGCCAATGTCTATAAAAATATGGACTTAAATTTACTCTTGTTTTTACTTCTTATAATATGTTATTATTGAAAGTGGTATAAGCCCATTTGGAGCTAAAAAATCGTTTATTTTCTTTAACAATTTTAATAATTATTATTGCATAATAAAATTTAACAGGTTTATAGTGCTAAAAACATCACCCGAATTGATTAACGTTTGCCAATATTTTTAAATTAATTCAAATGCAAACCCTTAAATATATCAATGTATAAAAAAATGGATTTATACCACTTTCAAAAATAACGGCTCATATATTAAACAAGCATATATTGAGAGATATAGTAAATCTACATTTATCAACGATGCTGATTAACCTTTGGTAGATGTCTACCAGAGCTATAAAATATTTTGTATGAGGCAAAAAATAAGTAGATATTTGCAGATCAAAAGTGGATATATAATTTTTTTTGTACAAGAGATATAGATACCTATATATGTCGTTTAGATATCTATGACATATATTGTGTAGCCATTTACATAAAATAGGTCTATATATTTACAAAAGACATATTTTAGTTGGATGATAAACACTTTACGTTTGCCGTACCTTATTTATACGAGTAATATACAAATATTGTACTTCGTGCGGTGCCTGGGAAAGATCTTCTTATTGTAACATAAAGTGTTTCACTTAATAAATGTAATTTTAAAATATTTTTTTCTAATTTTATTCAGACATGGTATACTAATTTTATGATATTTTATTCACATTTTATACACGTATGTTATAAACTTAGTACTTCAATGCATACATTTTTGTATACAATTCCTCAAAATTATAACGTAGACATAACATGATTTCTTACATAAATTTATTTAGAAATGTATAAGTGTATTTTAATTTACGATTATGATATCAAATGTATAATTATACTACAACCATATGCACTAAAAGCGATGGAACTTTATGAATATTTTAAGAATCTAGGATGCCTTATGCGGAAATAGTCTGCACTGTTAAAAATATTCATTAACTTTCTACTGTTTCAATATGTGAGATTATGGAAAAATTGAAAATTTGATGATTTAAACATGAATTAGTTTGCATTGATTATGAATTTCCAAATAAACCCCTAATTTTATAACGTCATGTTATAATTTTGTGAAATTGTGTAGGAAAATTGATACACGCCTGTAATAAATGTATATAATGTTATACATTCATATATATAAAGCGTTTCATAATAAAGCGTATAAATAACATCATGTAAAATTAATGTACCATGTCTGAATGCAACTTCTAAAAGATGTTATAAAATTGCGATATTGTTTTAATATTGTAAAATGATGCGTTTGAAGTTGATCTCTCCAAACAGTTTCAAAACAACAATATAGCCATTACACATGCCTTTGTGACACGTCACATGTACGTAAATTTTGTATTACTATTTCCTATGTAATTATATAATACTGTTTTAAAACAAATCTCATACATCTAACATATCGGTAGCACATTATGTATTATGCTAGCAGTATATAGCTGAAATGCTGTTGTATACCAATTTTACGGAACGGTAATCATTCGATAATACATAATATCAATGTCTTTTTTGAATAACTTTTGTTATATATTATGTTATTTCAGTGTTATGTAACTATGATATAGTGTGCTTTGTGAAATACATTTGCATGAGTGCATAGTGGTTCGCCGTCTTGGCAAAAGATCTCGATGCACTGAAAGACATTTTTATCATACTGTAAACAATAACGCGTATAGTCCTTACATGCTATGAATGGTACGTGATTCGCGATACATCGAGCGTCTTGTACGCGAATAATGTATTTAGTCGATGTGTTCAAATTTGGTGCGTCCACATCAGTACGTGGTGGTTCGCTGTGTTGATGGAGAATCTTCATGCGTTCAAAAACATGTTTATCACACTGTAAACAATAACGCATATAGTCCCTACACGCTATGCGTGCTGAGTGTCGCGCAATGCATGGTGTGTCTTGTACGCGAATAAATGCGCATGTTGCCGTACCTTACAGTGACGTGAAACACGTCGAGGAACTTGATCGATGTCGATAAAGAAGATTTTTCTAAATGCCTACGTTGCCGACGTTCGTTTTTATATTGACAGCTGTGTCGAATTATATTGGATATTGTACCAAAAGGCATACTCCACCTGTTGTTTTCGTACAATAAATATCAAGAAATCGAAGTAAAACTCCAAAAATCCTCTGGATTCATGCTTTCTGGGGCCCTAATTGACTGCAGTGGGACCCCCTGCGCCATCTGTGATTTCCAGGTCAATTAAATTTTCACTCCGAGACCCCGTATTACCATCCTTTTAGCATAGAAGCGCATACAACACTTTTTTTGCCTCTATCCCGTTCAAATTCGAGTTTATCGATTACCAGAGTGTTCTGAATTGTCGTAAAATTGTCCTGACCCTTTCGATTCGCATATCACAGCCTTCGATAATTGTATATTGATCGAAATATGAGAGCTCGACGTCATTTTGGGTCTGGTCTGGACTGAGTTAAACAATTTTTTTGAAAAATCCAAAGATTCAATGTGTCAGGACAATTCTTAGATGATCAGGAGTGGTGTGTCAAAGTTCGGACAGTTTGGTCTAATACCCTTAAAAAAAAGTGTTGTATTCGTATCGACTGATTTGAAGGGGTTTCACTTCACCTTAAGGTGAACACTTTTTTTTAAGGGTATTAGACCAAACTGTCCCAAACTTTGACACATCACTCCTGATCATCTAAGAATTGTCCTGACACATTTAAAATTTAGATTTTTGGATACAATTTTTTAACATAGCCCAGACCAGAACCAAAATGGCGTCTAGCTCTCACATTTCAATCAATGTACAATTATCGAAAGCTCTGATATGAGAAACGAAAGAGTAAGGCAATTTTACGACAATTCAGAACACTCTGGTAATTGATAAACTCGCATTTGAACGGGATAAACCCAAGAAAAGTGTTGTATGCGCTTCTATGCCAAAACGATGGTAATACGAGGTCTCAGAGTGAAAATTTAATTGACCTGGTAATTACAGATGGCGCAGGGGGTCCCTCTGCAGTCAATTTGGGCCCCAGAAAGCATGAATCCAGAGGATTTTTGGAGTTATATTCAATTTCTTTATAATTATTGTACGAAAACGACAGGTGGAGTATGCCATTTGGTACAATACCCAATATAATTCGACACAGCTGTCAATATAAAAACAAATGTTGGCAACGTAGGCATTTAGAAAAATCTTCTTTATCGACGTCGATCAAGTTCCTCGACGCGTTTCACTTCGCCTTAAGACGCACCAACGCACCACGCATAACGACCACACCCCGCGCATAGTGCGTATGGCCAGTTCGTCGCATCGATGAATTAGGATGTACCGACGTGTCATGCATCGTAAATCATGCACCATGTACAATGTGTAGACACCTTGGTGCGACGCATTGGGTGGATGGGTGATTCATGGTTCGTGGTGCGTGGTGCGTCGTCCAGTATCGTTCAGTTGTCAAGCATTCGTGCTACAGATTGCACGCAATGGAGTGGACCGAAGAAAAGGCTATTCATTTTATTAAAAAAATGAAAGATTACCCGTGCTTGTGGAATCCCTCGAGTAAAGACAAAAAGAATAGAAATAGAATCAAAGATGCATTCAAAAGTATCGCGGAGGAGATGAAAGTTGACGTTATGTCGTTGAAGAAGAAGAAGGAGAATTTATTTCAGACGTACCGAAATTATAAGAGAAAAATCAACCGCAGTAAAGTGTCAGGATCCCGTGTTCAAGATGTATACAAACCCGTGTGGTCTCTGTACTCGTTACTGGATGATTTTTTACATGATGTTTACGCACCAAAGAAAAGTTATAACTTACTGGCGGTAAGTTTTTCTTTTTTTTATTCGATTAAGGTGGAATGGAACTCCCCTCAAATCAAACAATTCAAATAAGACACTTTTTTTTAAGGGTATTGGATCGAACCGTCTGAAACCTTGACACATGACTCGTGAGCACCTAGGAGTTATTCTGGCACTTTCAAAATTTGGATTTTTCAAATGAATTATTTAAATTACCCCAGTCCAAAACCAAAATGGCGTCGAGCTCTCATACTTCGATCGATATACAGTTATTGAAGGTTCTAATATGAGAAACGAAAGTGTCGGGACAAATGTACGACAATTTAGAACACTGGTACTCGAGAAACTCGCATTTGAACGGAATAAAGGCAAAAACAGTGTCTTATGCGCTTCTGCGCTAAAATGATGGTAATATGAGGTCTCGGAGTGAAAATTAAATTGACACGGAAATCATAGATGGCGCAGAGGGTCACACTGCAGTCAATTACGGTCTCAGAAACCATAAATCCAGAGGATTTATGGAGTTTTACTTCGATTTCCTTATATTTATTGTACAAAAACGACCGGTCGAGTATGCCATATAGTATAATACCGAATATAATTCGACACAACTATCAATATAAAAACAAATGTCGGCAGCATAGGTATTTAGAAAAATCCTTTTTACAGACATCCATCAAGTTCCTCGACGTGTTTCACTTCACCTTAAGTGAATTTTCTTATGAAATTGGTATTTTGGCAGAGGGTTCAAACCAAACATGACATCTTGATTGCTCGAGGGTCGGCCCCTAATTCTCGAAGCTACTTGAAGAATAGAACATTCCTGCAACGATTTAAAAAAAAATTGAAGTTTTTGAGTTCACGACATTTAATTTGCAATTCTAAGGTACATGAAACAAAAAAAAATCTATGGTGGTTTTTGATTCAACTCTCCCTTCGCTAAAAAGGGTACCCTTATAGAGAACCGGTACATTCTAGCAACCCTCAAACGTGTAGGCATATTGGGCCGGTTCTAGATACACGCGTGTACGTGTACACGTATACGGACACACACACATACGCAGGTGGGCTTATGCGGGTGAGTTCCCCTTCCCTTCAACCGTCCTTTCCTACAAGTCCCATTTCCCTTCCCTCCAACTAACTTTCTTACAAACCCCCTTCCCCCATCACCCTGAAACGTTGACGCAACGTTTCCTCTGCCCCCCCCCCCACCCTCCTCCCACGAACGACCCACCTATCCTCGACCTTGAGGTTTGGAATTTGCCGTCCGCCATTCGATTCCACTAATTCGCCATCTGCCATTCGATTCCACGAATTCGCCGTCCACCGTTCGATTCCAAGAATCGTGAATCGGCGCCGTTGAGCACCAGAAGATTTGCAGCGAAGCTCCCCGCGATGATTCCAAGAACTTTGTCCGCCGCCGCCGATTTTCCGGTGACATCCATTATCTCCCTCGATGTAGGAATTCGTCGGCTCTCGTCGGCCGTGACGTATTTCTCAGAATTTGTCGGTTCTCGTCGGTCAAAGACAAGACTCGCGGTACGCGCGTATAGGTCGACGGCGATGGCGACGACGGCATCCGCTATCTTTCAAAAAGATGATCGCGATTCCAAGAACTTTATCCGCCGATTTTCCGGCGGCAGCCGTTATCTCCCTCGATGCAGGAATCCGTCGGCTCTCGTCAGCTGCGACGTATTTCTGAGAACTTGACGACTTCGGAGAATTAGGAATCCGAAGGCTCTCCTAGACGTCAGACGATAGCACTTTGGAACCTTCCAGAACCTTTACCTCAAAAAGCGGCAGCCGCTACCTTTCAAAAGGGTGATCGCAATTCTAAGAATTTTGCCCACCGATTTTCGGACGACAGCCATTATCTCCTCATGATGATGATCAGAAGGAAGGGTTGGGTCGATTAATAATTCTCCTTGCAGAAATAAAACCCAGACACTCCAAATTTTATTCATTAAACCAATAACAAATCGGATTTTTATCCGGTACCTCTTCTGGAACCTTGATTCGAAATTGCATTGCTAGAAGAATCTCTCGCACCGTTGACAGAATTCGGTAGATTTTGATTCACCGTTGCGTATGAATTATTGTTGTCGAAAATGATACGTCTTTCAAGTAAATCCGAGCGCCGCACCCACTCTTGGTACCGATCTCGTCGAAATTGTTCTCTCCCTTGTATCTCGTTGAAATTGCTCTCTCTTCCTCGTGTCTCGTTCTCTTCCGTGCGATTGTCCCATTTTTTAGGTTTCCAAATGTCACCTCAACGTTTACCGTTTGTATACTAACTCTATGGTTTCGTTACGCCGTCATTTATTGCTATCCGAATAGTCTGGAAACGCGCGAAAGGTTTAGTCATGCAAGTGGTAGGGTCTTATCGTTTAAACAAATCCTAGAAGACCTTGAAATCTTCGCGTATATAAACCTCTTTGAGGAATTCGTCTGACCGTGGAGGCAATATTGGACCAAACGTACGGTGACTATAGTCTCCCGTCATAGCGAAAGGGTTAATCAGTTCGTACCCATATTTCAATTCGGTGTTAAATTACGAAGGTGTAAATTTTCCCATTGGTTTGAAGGACGTGCCAAAGTTTGAAAGGATGAATAATTTGAAAATTAACATTTAGGTATAGAACGCGGAGAAAAATAGTAGCGTGATTGTACCGATTTATCTAAATCAACAACATTCGGATAACGAGACGATTCATCTACTCATGTTAGAAACGGCAATTTTTTCAAACGGTGCAAATGCTAACGTGTATCATTTCGCTTGGATTCAAAATCTATTGCGACTTTTAAGTTCGCAAATTTCTAAACGAGAGCATGAGACTAAATTGTGTGATCAATGCCTGTGTCATTTTAAAACAAAAAATTCATTCGAAAAACATAAACTAGATTGCGTAAATTCGAATAAATGTCGAGTAATTTTACTCGATGAGAAGGAACAAATGTTAAAGTTTAAGAATTATAAATATCAAGGGGCGTACCGTTCGCTGTATATGCCGACATTGAGTGTATGTTGGAACCAGTTGCCAATACACTTCAATCAGGAAACATGGCACCCGTTCAAAAACGTGTTCCACACAGCATCGCAGTAATTTTTTCAAAATTAAATAATGACGAAATTTCCGAAACTAATTACGAACATGCATCTAAAGTCTGGCACACTTTCGGTATTCAATATTAGGAGAATATTCCGATTTATATCTGAAGACTGATGTTACACTTTTAGCTGATATATTTGAAAATATTCGGCGTAACTGCTTCTTCACATATAAATTAGATTCTCTACCTTATTATACTGCATCCAGACCTGCTTTCGATGCCATGCTCAAGTGTACGGGTATCGAATTGGAACTTTTCGATGATGTGGAGATGTTGCTGTTTATCGAAAAAGGTATCAGTGGTGACGTGGCTCAATGTTCAAACAGGTATGCCAAGGCTAACAACAGATCTATGGGACAGGATTTCGGTGAAAATAAGGAAGAATCGTATCTCATGTACTACGATGTTAATAATTTGTACAGTGCAGCTATGAGCCATTTCTTACCTTTTAAGGTGAAGTGAAACCCCTTTCAAATCAGTCAATTCGAATACAACACTTTTCTTTAAGGGTATTGGACCAAACTGTCCGAAACTTTGACACATCTAAAACTTTGATCATCTAAGAATTGTCCTGACACATTGAAAATTTGGGTTTTTTGAAAAAAATTTTTAATTTAGCCCAGACCAGAACCAAAATGGCATCGAACTCTCATATTTCGATCAATATACAACTATCGAAGGCTCTGATATGAGAAACGAAAGGGTCAGGACAATTTTACGACAATTTAGAATACTCTGGTAATCGATAAACTCGCATTTCAACGGGATAAAGGCAAAAAAGTGTTGTATGCCCTTCTATGCTGAAACCATGGGAATACGAGGTCTCGTAGTGAAAATTTAATTCACCTGGAAATCACAGATAGCGCAGGGGGTCCCTCTGCAGTCAATTTGGGCCCCAGAAAGCATGAATCTAGGGGATTTCGGGAGTTTTACGTCGATTTCTTGATATTTATTGTACGAAAACGACAGGTGGAGTATGCCATTTTGTACAATGTCGAATATAATTCGACACAGCTGTGAATATAAAAACGAACGTCGGCAACGTAGGCATTTAGAAAAATCTTCTTTATCGTCGTCGAGCAAGTTCCTCGACGTATTTCACTTCACCTTAATTCATTGCAGTGGGAGGAAAGTTTTGCTCAGATTGACATTCTCAGTATTTCCGATGATCATCCTATAGGATACGTCCTCGAGGTTGACATAGAGTGCCTTGAAACACTTTGAGACGTTTTCAAAAATTTGCCACCATGCCCTGATCATTATTTACCTCCTCTCTCAGGAGGTAATACAACGAAATTAATGACAACGCATCTCTCGAAGAAAAACTATGTTGTTCATTAACAAAATTTAGAATAATATTTAAATCTCGGCATGAAGTTAACAAAAATTCACAGAGTTCTAAAGTTTAATCACGCAGCATGGCTAAAAAAATATATAGATCAGAATTGAGAAAACAGTCTAAAAATGATTTCGAGAAGAACTTTTATAAGCTCATGAACAATGCGGTCTTTGGTAAAACAATAGGGAATATTAGGAAGCAGAAAGATGAGGAACTTATTACCAAATGAAAAGGACGATATGGTGCAAAAGCCCTTATTGCAAAATCAAACTTTCATAGCTGCACCATATTCGACGAAGATATGATTATAGTTGAAATGGGTCGTACAAAGATTAAATTTAACAAACCTATATACGTAGGATTCTCTACTTGAGATATTTCTAAAATATATATTTACGATTTTCACTATAATTATATCAAGTCGACATACGGGGAACGAGCAAAATTACTGAATACCGACACGGATAGTCTGTTGGATCATTTTAATGTCTCCGACATATACGAATGGATTAAGTGCGATTTCCATAGATTCGACACTTCCGATTATCCTCCGAATAACGTATACGGAATACCATTGGTAAATAAGAAAATTATAGGGTTAATGAAGGATAAAAATAATGGGAAAGTAATGAGTGAATTTGTAGGATTGCGAGCTAAACTGTACGCTTTTGGAGTTGTAGGTGAAAGTAAAGATAAAAAGCGTGCGAAGGGGGTTAAAAGCTCCACATTAAGGAAAATTACATTTGACAATTATTTTGAATGCCTTTCAAATCATACTGATTTAATTAAAACTTAGAATTTCATTCAAAGCAAGAAACATACAGTATGCACAGTTCGACAACGAAGAGTACCACTACGTTGGCGGGACGTTAAAAGAATCGTTGTACCAGGTATAACCGTTACTTTTCCATGGGGGTACAGAAAGAATGAAATAAACCAATAAATGTATAAAACTGCCTACCCTTTATTTTCATACCTTTTTACAAATCCGACTATTATGCGAATCGTCAAACCCTAGCTATTTCACAAAAAGCCTATTTCCGCGCTTTCTGAGCACCTTTTCTATAAGATAAATGTCAGGATATTTAACGCTGTTGAGTTCCTGATCATAGAAACCGCCTTCGATGAGATGATCTTGATAGTCTTTGAGTTTATACGTCACGTATTTTTAACTTGACTTATCGTAAAAATTTCTGTCGTCCAGTTAGGTGTATAGCCTTTCTTGAAAACGTGTCTAAATTTATTTACTCGCACTTTATTTCCCACTTTAAACTTTGATCGTTTAAGCGTAGATTTAGTCTTAAAATTGTTGAACACCCGTTGCAGTAATATCTTCTCATTCTTAGCGGTAACATCTGCCTCATATCAATGGTTCGGTGTCTGCTGTTATTGTAAGAGGATACCAAGCCCGATAAAAGATCCAACCACCGATGATTGCCCCGTAGGCTAAATTGCATCCACATTTTACTTTTCAGAGTCCGGTTGAATCGCTCGTAGATCGATGCCTTCAAGTTGCTAAATGTCGAGTACAGAGTAATACCATAATTTTGCATCAGATCCTAGAATTCGAAATTATAACATTTTCGACCTCTGTCAACGTGTAATTTCTTTTCTACATGAATTCGATCACCCTCAAAGCTTATAGATCAGTAGCCTATTCTTAGCAAGTTTGCGTACACCATAGACCGTATCCAGAGTTTTCTCTTTATTGGACCGTAACATATCGAGATACTGTTGCATCGAATCGTCATTCTTATCCGCTCCTTCGGTATCCTTTTTTTTTTTCTGAGAAACCATCTTTTGTCGACTCGAAGGATTCATCGACTGCATCATCTCGTTTTATTTCTTGTTTTATCTCATCCTCGACAAGGTTACGCTCCGTTTCATGTACTAATTTCTGAAGTGGGGACACTACCGGTTTAAAGACATCACTCATCGCTCGTTCGATATTCTCTTTAGAGTAAGTCCGGGATAGTTGGACCATGTTTTTTTAAAGTCATTTTTTCTGAAATTTCG
The DNA here is from genome assembly GCF_000612105.2 of Orussus abietinus. Taxonomy (NCBI): domain Eukaryota; kingdom Metazoa; phylum Arthropoda; class Insecta; order Hymenoptera; family Orussidae; genus Orussus; species Orussus abietinus. The sequence continues at coordinate 33,812 of NW_019394446.1, forward strand.
CAATGTCTAGGATTTGGTATATTTTTTATAATATGTATATATGATCTTGAACAATTGTAAGCACTTCTCCAGCTGTTACACTAGTCACACTTGAAGTTATGATTTTTTCTTTTTTTTTTTACTCGGTAGTCCATCTATCCCAGGGGTACTCGGGTTAGATGGACCACCTCCTAGGGATTGATGGACCTCTGGTATACGTTACTAAATCAGGGTGTAGAGTTATAAACTATTTGAAAAAGGATAAGTAAATTTGATAGTCAATATACTTAGAATATATAGGTAGTCTGATTTATATTCACATGGTTCAGAACATTTAATCATTATGCAGTCATCTTCTTTCGATTTCCATTTATCCATCCATCTATCCACCCATCCATACATCCATTTATATAGAAAGTAAAGCCCTAGTAGGAGATATGGTCCGTCTATCCCAGGTTTTTTCAAGTAGTCCATCTATCCCAATTATCGGGGGAAGATGGACCAGTTTCCCGTCCAGACAAACAACGCTACCGGCATGCCATTTTAGGTCAAGATTGTACTCAAGTATACACTTGAGTTATAGGATTGATCTTACGTCGAAATCATTTAAACTAACTTAACCACATATCAAATAAATCCAGTACAAAATATTTGTCAACTCACCAAAAGAAATAAACAAAGTTTTCTTCTAAAATACGCATGAAACTCATGAGCAAAACTAAGCGTGGTTCCGTCTACTCAAGAAGAACAACTTCTGACAACGACTGCAGCGCTGCTGTGACGCACCATCCAAATATTCGACTAGTCCGTCTATACCGGTGGTCCATATATCCCGGACTTACCCTACCTAATTTTATCATTCGATTCTTTTTGCAAAAATATCTTGCGTCAGATAGCTAAAGCGATCGCAAACAGCGATTTTTTGCTCCTGAAATTTTTCGCGTTGCATATTGTTGTCGCTAAATCTAAAACGCTACTGTGTTCATTTCTTCAATGATCGCTTATTTATCCGCATGAAGCAGTCAAATCCTGTTCCGTATCTACCTCCGTCGAGCTCGCTGTCCTTACCGATAACGAGAAACCCGTACTTATCATCGTTCCAGCATACCGAACGTAGGTCTTTAAATTGCGCGTAGGTCATGTCCGTGTTTACATGCTTGTCGTACACATGTTTGAGATTCATTTCATCCTGCTTAATGAGTGCCAACGGATTGGCGCTATCGCGAATAACGTGTTCAGGATTACGAGCGTGACAAGAAACAGTCAACGTCTTTGTGCCGACCCATGCTGAAGAAGGATCTAATATTATCTTGCTTCTCGCAAGCTATGTCGTCGTAAATAATTATCGAGTTTCGGCGAGCTTCGTTTGGTGACATCACTTGCTCGTAAAATATCTAACACCATTCACGGAATCGAGTAAACGTTTGAGAAACTTGTATTTCGGTTGATCCAACGATTTTTAATATACATAAACGTTCTTGAATCTCAATCCATTAGGGTGAGTTATGAGAGTGAGTAACGCGTTCGTTTTGCCACAATTGGATGGTCCGCAAAATACCGCGTATGCTGTTCGGTAATAATTCACCGTGTCTCTTTCTTCCTTTCTCCACTCGCGCCAATTCGTCGAAATTCATCACAGGCAACTTTGAAGACTGTATCTCGAACCTCATCTCTCTTGCGATTAATAAAAAAACTATAAATACCGGATTTATAAAGATCGCCGTTCAGTTGAAAAGGTTTTGCGACAGAGGGTGGATATGATCGTGCATGGTAAATCCAAACGTATTTGCATCAACCCCCTCGACGCTGCTTGCAAAGAGCAGGACATCGCCTACGCGAAGAATCGAGGAAATCTCGAGCAGCAAGGGGTAGCGGACAGGGTACTGGCCGACAAAGCTTGGAATCGCGTTTTAGCCAAAGACGCGAGTATGGCTGAGAAAGCGGCCGATTGGACCGTCACGAACGTAATGAAAGCTAACTCGAAATTTTGAATGGAGAACAAGAGGAAGAAGCCTAAAGCGATCACGCTGCGAAAAGTTATCGACGCGGCGATACGATCGATGATTCCGAGTAACGATGCGAGCATCGCTATCAAATCTGCCCTCAAGAGGGCGGAGATGGTCGTTAAACAAGCGGGTGGAAAACGCAACGTTCGTAAACCGCGCGTTCTACCCGTACCATCAAAAATTGGAGGCTTCCTACCGTTTCTCGTTCCCGTGTTTGCGGGTCTCAGTGCCGCTGGAGCGTTGGTTGGTGGAGCGGCAGGAATTGCTAAAGCTGTAAACGATGCGAACGCATCCAAAGAACAATTGAAGGAAAGCGAGGCATAACAAGGCGATGGAAGCCAATGCACTGAACAAGGGGTTATACTTGAAACCCTATAGGAAAGGACTGGGTATTCACGTGAAGCTAAAAAACTTGAAACAAAACTACCACACCGGGCGTTAACCGATGCAGACTTGCTCAAGTACGCGAAAATCGTTAAGGGCGCTCACCACTCCAGCGATTTTGCAGGGCCTCACGGGAACAACGATTCCGAACGTATTTCTAAACCGGTCGAGCTTAACGAGTGTTCATATCGAAGATGAAACGTTGACCCGTGTTTATATGAGAGAGATTTTCGATAAGTGGTCATTTTCATGTAAAAAAGTGCAACGACATAATTTCAATGCCCTTTTAACTAGGAAGGAGGTGTTTGATCGAAAATCGCTCCCATATAAACACACGTCAACGTTTTATCTTTAAAACGAGCACTCGTTGAGCTCGATCGGTTGAGAAATACGCTCAAAATCGTTGTCCCCGTGGAGCACCTTTTTCAGGATTTTCGGGTTTCTCGCGAGGAATTTGGGCATTCCTTGGCAACCGTTGCCGACTCTAGGCGCAGCGTCCAATTGGCGTGTGCGGGCGGCCGGGCGTCACCCACGTTTCGGCACCTGGTCCAGAGGCGTCTAGCCGTTGCGTGAGTCCTATACGTGCAAAATATGCACACATTTTTCGCCCGTTGCTAAATACCGCCTATTGTGCGTCACGTCTCCCTCATCCGAGCGAGAAAGTACGTTTTGGTTACCTCCCACCGAATTCGATGCTAATGTCATCTAGCGGAGGAAGTCATCGTCCCCACTTTGGTGGCGAACGCCGTTAAGATACCGCATTTCTGCGGGGTCTTTATGCGGAACGCTATGCCGAAAGATGGACCAACCAGACACGAATCGGGGATTGTTAATCTCGACGACGAAGGTGGTCCCGGACATATTGGGTCGCATACAAGAATACGAACGATCGAGTCGTTTATTTCGATAGTTTCGGTAATCTTCGACCGCCTTTGGATCTCATGAGATATCTCGGTGTTGGTAGTGTAGAGTACAATTATGAACGATATCAGAAGTATGATACTTTCGAATGCGGACACTTTTGTCTAAAGTTTCTTTGCGGGCAACTAAATCGTAGGAATAAGTACAGTTTATATAAACGTAGTGCATAGTTTCATGACGTCACTTCATTCGTTTACATTAGACCTAACAATAATACGTTATGCAGCGAAGTTAAGTGTAACCGTGACATTAATTTTCTATCGAACGATTCCATAGATCGTCTATTGGGCTTCACTCCACGCGTTTTGAAAACCAATATATTGCATACGTCCGATGTACCTGTAACCATTCTCAAAGTAAACGCTTTGCGAGTCGAATGTAACATTACCGCTGGGGCCTACATTAACGATCGTAAGGTGCATACCATGCACGAATTCTTCCCGGTCGTACCACCGGGATCATAGAGGTGCCATCGCACGTCATTTACCTACCGATCGCGACCAAGACCATAGATCATTTACAGTTTCGAATAGTCGATCAGGACGGAGACTTGGTGAATTTTCAAGGAGAAGTCATAACGATAAAGCTACACGTTAAATCCATGCAATAATGGGAATCGTTTATAATAGAAAGATCGGTAGCGGTTATAATAGCAAGCCGATATGCCGAAAAGAAATCAGTCATCTACCGCTTCTCAAAGCGTTAACACGTCAAAACGAATTGTTCCTGATAAGCCTGGGGCTCAAGGTCGTCGGAAGAGGAAAGTAAAACGTTCGTTCTGCTGTTGCATCGTTTTCATATGCTGTATACCATGGAGGAAGAAACGTTGAATATTCGGGTGCCCGTCATCTTCGATGAGTCCATAGCGCACTGCGAGACGCATGCGCACCAGCCTTACGCCTCGTCAACGTTCAACAACAGCGATGAGATTCGAATCTCCGTTCAACACCAAGACCTGTGCTTACTACCGAGCAGAAGTTCGTTACACGTATACGGGAAGCTGGTTAAGAAAGATGGGTCTACGGTGACTGCTAGTACGTCTCTGGTCAATAACGCCATCTGTCATCCCTTCGAGAAAATTCGCTATGAAATGAACGCCATCGAGATCGATCGAAACAACAACGTTGGTCTCACGAGTCTCATAAAGGGCTACCTTTCCCTAACACCCGATCAACGCGCATTGATGGAAATCGCCGGTTCGCTCACCAAGCAAACGAAATTGACCGATGCAGTCGGTTACTTCGATCTTTCCAGACCGCTGAGCATGATACTGGGATTCGCGGAGGATTATCGCAAGACCGTCGTCAACGCTAAACACGAACTGATTCTGACGAGGGCGAAGAGCGACACCAATGCGGTCATGCAAACTGTTTCGGAGGAATACAAAGTCCTAATTCAGAAGTTGGAGTGGTTGATACCGTACGTGAAGGTCTTGGATCGACGAAAGACATAATTGTTGAAGTTTATCGAAAAAGATGCATCCATCTCCAATGAGCTTTCGTACCTGGGAGTTGTACCAGTACCCTTTTCTCCCAACACTTCGAAACACGTATGGACCGTCAAGACGTCGACACAGTTGGAAAAACCTCGATACGTCGTCTTGGGTTTCCAGGCGAACAGAAAGAATAAGAACGACAAGAACGCGAGTCACTTTGATCATTTTAACGTTAGAGATGTTAAACTCTTCTTGAATTCGCAATGTTACCCTTATGGATGTTTGAATCTTGACATTGCTCGCAAACAGTTTGCTCTGTTATATGACATGTGCGCAAACTTTCAAGCATCGTACTACGGTAAGGATCCTGAGCTACAGTTAAGAAAACATGAATTTTTGGAACAGGCACCTCTGATCGTTATCGATTGCTCGAAACAAAACGAATCCCTCAAGTTCAGACCGGTCGACATTCGCCTAGAATTTGAGACTGAAAAGAATTTCCCTGTCGAAACATCGGCATTTTTCTTAATCCTGCACGATCGTATCGTTGAGTACAATCCGATCAGTAGTGGCGTGAAGAAGTTAGTATAAAAAGCCTCGATCGATTCCTCCTACGCAGTTTGCAAAAAGAAATGGAGGTCATCGTAGATCTACAGGGATTTAAGAAACCTTCGAATAAGTTTGTTTTAAATGTTTTCTTTCATTGGAATCGATAACTGTTTCATCGAGCCTGTAACGTTCCTGTTTCAACCACCGTGTCCATGGGAGCGTCTTCCAGCCAAATATAAGTGCATGAACTTGTAGCTGGAAGGAAATTTTCACGGATATCTTGGACCCCGGGCTACATACCGTATAAGAGAGCTAAGAATAATCTTCGAGGCATTCTGCGAGATGCTACCAAAACCTACGTTAATGGATTGGAAAAGAAGAAGTGGTTAGAGAAGCTTACAGGACAACCCGATCGCATCGTTGACTTACAAGGATGGTACCTGAGGTGTCCCCCTCCGATTTTGTTCATTTTTAAATATGTTATAGAGGATTAAAATCTAAGGGACCCGTGTTTTTTTTAATCGGCGGATAAACACTTTTAGGGGGTGAAATCAGGCTTCAAAGTTGGCCGTGTAAGGGGGTGAGTTTGCTGTTTCATATAGAAGCACTCGACCGATTTTCATGAAACAACCGTCAAAATCTAGGGAATGAAGAATTATGAAACATACATTTGGAATTTTTCGAAAAAATTCATTTTTAAGGAGNGAAGCCTGATTTCACCCCCTAAAAGTGTTTATCCGCCGATAAAAAAAAACACGGGTCCCTTAGATTCTAGTCCTCTATAACATATTTAAAAATGAACAAAATCGGAGGGGGACACCTCCAGGTACCTTCCTTGTTAAGAGATCTGGATTGTCCGTCGTTGCAAAAGTTACAAAAATAAGACAAACACGCGATGTTTGCATCATAATGCTCCGCATTTTAATTGTTCGATCGAGAATGTTAAGCTCTTAAGGATCTGGTTATTGGAAATAAAATAACAGTGAAATAACCCGCTATGCGTATTTATTTGGCACACTCCAAACATCATTCGCCACACTCCAAAAACTGAAACTCGATATGGTTATAGTCCCCACCTAGGTACCACATGAAAAGTTCATTCCCCTCGGCGGTACGCGTCATGTTTTGAAAAGTATCGTCGTCATCCTTCAACACCTTCGCCATCCTTGCCGGTAGAAATACCGAAAAGCTCTTTTCCATGCTTACCAGCAATCTCATCCCATATTTGGTTTACACTTGTCGTATGCCGCTAATTTTATAATCTACGTTAGTTTCCAACTCGGACAACTTCTTTGTTGGTAGAAGATCCCCCAGGCGGCCCACTTAGTTGATTTTTGAAAAATCATTTGCTTTCAATCAAGATGAAGATTTCTCAAGTTTCTTGTAATCTGATCCCGTTTGATCCTCGATTCGATTAACGGCTTCACTTCCTTGATGCTTTTCAGAAGCAATTCTGTGCGGACTGCAACTTCGCACTGCTTCTCACTATTCCGCATAACCTGACTGTGATCATTCAAATAATGAATATATCCCGATGCAGCTCGCCCTTTTATGCGTGGTCCTCTCTGTTTAAAAAAATGGTTGAAAATTTCCTGGAATCGTTGACGGTGAGAGAGAGAAAGAAGCTTTGAGGTAAATAGGTTCTAGAAGGTTCCAAAGTGCTATCGTCCGATGTCTACGAGAGCCAACGGATTCCTAATTCTCCGAAGTTGACAAGTTCCCAGAAATTCGTCGCGGCTGACGAGAGCCGACGGATTCCTGCAACGAGGGAGATAACGGATGTCACCGGAAAATCGGCGGCGGCGGACAAAGTCTTTGGAATCGTTGCGGGGACCTTCGCTGCGAATCTTCCGGTGCTCAACGGAAGAATGTGATTGTGTTACAAACCTTGAAGGAAATATTTCGAAGAGGCAAGGCAAATTATCGGAGGTCCATGGGCGAACCTATTCCCAGAATCATGGGCGAGGAAAGGCGAGAATGTTTACAAGATATGTGCCCATAATTATAAAAGTGGTCTAAGTCAAAATTAAAAAAAAAAAATGAGTTTATCAGTTATTTCACGCCATATTATTTCAAACGAAATCAATTCAATGTAATTTCGAAACAAAAAATATATGACTTAGGCCACTTTCATAATTATGAGCACATATGAGCATGGCCTAAACAACTGATGCGGCTAGACCAAGACGGTCCCTGCGAACAGTGGACGGGACGGCACTTGGTCAAGGATCTTAGAACGGAGCACATGGATCCATTTTTTATATACGCCTCCTCGAGGATCATATCTACGGTTTTGGACAATAATCCAATTAATGTTCTGTAAATCTACAACAATATAGACTCGTTGACGGTGGTTTCGCTTCGGTAATTTCATCTCCTACAACCTTTTGAACAATGTCAACAGAAAATCTTGCATAATTTTTAATGATATAGGTAATTAACACTTTACCGACCGGCGAATTGGAAAGTAAATGGCGATTACAGGTATCGCAAAACCGATTAATAGGCTTCCGGTCGGTAAAGTATTAACAGACGAAAGCTTCGAACCTATTTAGTCTCTTTTATGTATTTCATTCCAAGAATTCAGTAAACATTAAGAACAGTTTCCTTTGAAACCCTGCCACCAGTTGCTCTTCTATGTGCGGTCTTGAATCTTTAGACTGAAATATAAAGGCATTTGTAAATGTGTAAATGAAATGAATTTGGGAAAACTATTTTGCGACTATTATCAATATTGAAGAGTCGATACATGATTGACATTGGACTAACATCTATCGACTATCTGTTTCTAATTACAACTATCCGGTAAGAAGGCTGGAATTAATTGGAATTGAAAATTTTAATTCCAGTGAATATTTGATTTTTCCTTTGCCCTTCATTCCATTGGTGATAAAAGAAAAAGGCAAAATATAATCCCAATTAATTCACTCTGAAAAATAGAATGGAACGGGATTCAAAGGTATTAAAAAATACGAGAATAGGAATAGAACAAAGGAATATGAATCTCAATACTCTCTGTGGAATTGAAACAAATTTTTTACTTACACATTAAAAAAAAATGAACAAAATTCGTTTTTTTATGATTACATATGGGTTACGTATGCTATACTTATGTTCCTGTCAGTGTTCTCATACATTTCTACCTTGAGTAGTAAAATACCATTTGATGCTCAAAAGGTGGTTTCTCGATGATAACCTCCCTTTATACTCTCCTTCGGGAGGGGTAGGATCATAGAAACATAAACGTAAGGAATAATAACAGGTCTTATATGCAAACAAGCTGTCTGCATCGCCTCCAAGAAGTCTGGGCATCTGGTAGTTCTGTTGAAACTAATAGTGCTAAACCATTGTTTCCGCAATTACATAAGCAAGTATAAAATAATCTTGCAATGTTTAAAATCTTACTATAATTGTGGTTACAGCTACACCTACATCTTACACAGCTAAACCTTATATCTTATTGTATTTATTATAACCTCTTCATATAGACAATATTACCATTTCAAATGTTGATCACTACTGCACCTTTTAAGCGCAGTGCCATGGAACAGTACCTATTGGCAAGGTCACGTTTATCATTCCATGCGGTCAATTTCAGTAGTTGTGCGGTTTCATTTACCACAGTATTTTAACCATGTCGCTATAATAATTGTAACCAAGCTTTTTTTTTTCGTATACTGACATTTCAAGGATAACTGATTAATGCGTAAATTACAATGGCAATTATTTACAATTCTTTCCAATGATATTTTCTCCTCACTTTCACATGTAAAAAATTTGAAATTTTATGTTTATTTAATTATTACTTTTTAAAATGCATGAGGTTTAATCAAATTTATATTTGGAATTCAGGAGAATGCAATACATATGAAACCACTCTCAAATATTGGAATTCAATACTTAATCTCTCGGGTATATAAAGTGGAATTGATTTAAATTAGAAGTTATAAACTTATATTCTAAAAAAAAGGATTCAAGACCATTGAATGCACACATATTTTAAAGGAACTGGAAGGAATTAGGCACTCCTATAATATATCTGAACGTAATGCAAAACAATCTAATACCGATATTTCTTGCCGGATTAGAAGGAATTAAACACAGCAGAAGTATCCCACTAAACACTAAACCTAACTGTTACATAACATAAAACAAACAAATAACATAACATTTGTTACAACGCAATAACCTAACAGTTATGTAACATGGAGCTAACGGGTTACATAACATTTGTTACTATCATATCTATATAAATGTAGCGTAACTTTGTTACTCTCATCTTACATTATGTTACTGTCCTGATTTTACTGTGTATATGCAGCACATATTTGTAACAAAACAGAACTACATCGGTGCTGTTATCTATTTTATTACATCATCGTCATTGTCATAATTCATCGTCAAATGTCATAAGATTAATATATGTCATATTTTGTTTACTACTCGCATGAAAAAATGTGACTTTAATTCATACGCGCATATACATTATCAGTAATTGTTTGCTAGTCGAATGAAATCATAATAGTCTTTAAGTAAAATCAGATAGTTTATCATTTACATAATTTCGTTGAAAGTCTGACTTGTCATTTAATATCTAACTATTATCAAGTACCAAAAAATAATAAAAAATAAAAAATTATACAATTTTTGATAAAATTGTGCTATTTTTTTATATTAAATGTATGAAACTACTATTATTTTAAGGCCTCGCGAAAGGTAACTGAAATTATAACATTAATATAACATGTTACATAACATGTTACCTTACCAAGTGAGAAATAATAACTAACATCTAACTTCCATGTTACTTTTATGTTACATAACATGTTAGTTTCGAAAACGTAACATTTATCCAACAGTTATATAACAGTGTTCACTGGGATATTCCTCTTACGGGAATTATACTTTGAGAGAAAAATCAGGTGTTAGATAACGACAATTTATGAGTCACGCGGACCCAAAATTCCTCTTCCTGAAAATCACGAATCTCTTTCCATAAAAACTACCGGATAAGTTCCTGGACCTTGGAGATCCTGCAATAACCCTAACTGAACGTTTTTACTACTATTCATCTTCATTTAAAGCCGAGATTTTCATTTTTACAACCCTGTTTTCCCGAGATAGTTTCCCACTCCTCTAGGTCCTTAGAAATCCTCGTCTTCCTAGTTCCTACAAAATTCCTGCAATGCTATTGGCCATGCTCATCTTTAGCTACCACCCTTAGGGCGGACTCAAGGTAGATTTAAGGGCGCTCACCACTCCAGCGATTTTGCAAGGCCTCACGGGAACAACGATTCTGAACGTATTTCTAAACCGATTGAGCTTAACGAATGTTCATATCGAAGATGAAACGTTGACCCGCGTTTATATGGGAGAGATTTTCGATAAGTGGTCATTTTCATGTAAAAAGGTGCAACGACATAATTTCAATGCCCTTTTACCTAGGAAGGAGGTGTTTGATCGAAAATCGCTCCCATATAAACACACGTCAACGTTTTATCTTTAAAACGAGCACTCGTTGAGCTCGATCGGTTGAGAAATACGCTCAAAATCGTCTCCCTGTGGAGCACCTTTTTCGGGATTTTCGGGTTTCTCGCGAGGAATTTGGGCATTCCTTGGCAACCGTTTCCGACTCTAGGCGGAGCGTCCAATTGGCGTATGCGGCGGTCGGGCGTCACACACGTTTCGGCGCCTGGTCCAGAGGCGTCTAGCCGTTGCGTGAGTCCTATACGTGCAAAATATGCACACATTTTTCGCCCGTGCTAAACACCGCCCATTGTGCGTCGCGTCTCCCTCATTCGAGCGAGAAAGTACGTTTTGGTTACCTCCCATCGAATTCGATGCTAATGCCATCTAGCGGTGGAAGTCATCGTCCCCACTTTGGTGGTGAACGCCGTTAAGACGATGCGAACGACAGGACCGGGCACTCTGACACTCTAACACTCTCTCTCTTGACACTCTTGCTCTTGCGAAAATCTCGTCGTCTCTCTGACGATCGGAACATAGATCTGTAATTTCGGAAAAATAAAAGTATTGATACCCGGAATTGAACACAGATATTCAACAGAATAGAAAAATCATCACTTTTACATTGAAATCGTGAGACATTGAATCCTATTCTATTCAAGCCTTTTTACCGGGCAGACTTTTAACTATTTACGGTTTGAATATTCAAGTCAACATTTTATCATTACAATATAATTAACCGTAAATAACATTTTCAAATAGTTGAACAGGATTCTTAATTTTCTCTGTCGTGAAATCTTTTGCCTGAAAAGTGACAGCTTAGATCTTAAACTGTATTTCATTAGATCATTACAATATCACGATATCGTTATAACATTAATTTAATTAATACAATTGTCATTCCTACCCTATTTTCACAACACAACTGTTTGTAAAAATATTTATTTCTGGCCGCAACGCGCCAGAAACAATCTTCAATTCACCAATCGGTCAATCCGGACGTCTCACCCTATTATTTGCATATGACTCATATGACGACGACACAGCTTTATCAGCTGATGAAATAAACTGTTTAAAATGAGGAGGTGCCGCCATCCGCCGTGAAAGAAGTGAATAAGAAAATCATACTGGTGCCACTACTGGCGCCATCTGGCAGGAAACATTCACGAAGGTGGTGCGAAGATGACGACAGAACTGAAAGACGTCTCTCCTATGTTTAGTCCTTGTTAATATTAGCTAATAACTTTCCGATAATTGACTTAAAACGTTTAAAATTGATTTGAATGCAATCGTTATCATTTTTTAATTCATAATCTCCCGTTGACTCTTTGTATTATAAAATAATATGAAATGATATTGATAGTACAATAGTCGCGGTCGTTGAGCCACTGTATTCGACCGGCCATTGCATGCCTATAGTCGGCCAGTGTATAGTGACTACGGTCGGCTGCGCGCCTTTACCGTCGTATGTACATGGTCTCACCTGGTGGTGTACCTGGTACTTGGCGCGAGACTCGACCGAGTCTCTTGATCCGTATTCTCTACTGTACGAGTTTACGGTTTCCGTTAGGTTATAAACACTTTTTAGCACATATGTAAACACGTAAATAAATATTTTTAAGCAATACTAAATTAATTTGGCGTTTGTGTTCAAAATTCTTTCGTCTTCACCCTGTTTAACATCAAATTTCTAATAAGATTTAATATTTTTTATTTAGAATGAGAAGGACGTGATATACTTCGCGCTCGCATACAAAACTGGGGACGTATTATACGTTGTAATATACACATAGAAAATCACGTATATAACGTGACGTTTTATACCTATCCAGCCCTGCTTACGATGTACTTGGCAACAAACTCTGCCGAGTCTCTTGGTACTAGTTCGTCGCATCGCTGAATTTGTTCGAATTGACATGCCACGAATTGCGAATCACTAACCATATGCACACTGTTAAAAATATTCACATGATCCATACAGTTTTGATACATAAGATATACAGGGTATCCCATAATAGATAATTAATCTTCCAAAGGGCGAAAGAGGGTGGAATTTTGAACTAGAAGTTCCTTTTCCACTTTTAGCTCAGCACATTTTTCATCGGGTTATTAGCAATTAAAATTGACGAAAAAGACGGAGCGCCGTGGAGCTCCTCGCTCATGCCTTACGTTCCTCTAAAAAACATTTAATTTTAATATGTCAGACTATTTAATAAATAAATGAATAAATAAGTAAATAAGATTAAAAAAGTTATAAATTGATTTAAAAGATTAATGTGAAAATCATTATTCAACTACATAATAAATCAAAAAATTACTGACTGATCGAATAATTGTTTATAAATTAATGATTTGATTAATTTATAACTGTTTTTATTCTTATTTATTTATTTATTAAATAGTCTTACATATTAAAATAAAATGTTTTCTGAAGGAACGTAAGGCATGAGCGAGGAGCCCCCTAGCGTGTTACAATTCTGCGTACTCTGATGGCACCGTCTCGTTGGTCAACTTTAAGGTGAAGTGAAACACGTTGAGGAAATTGATCGACGTCGGTAGAAAAGATTTTCCTAAATACCTACGTTGCCGACATTCGTTTTTATATTGACAGCTGTGTCGAATTATATTGGGTATTGTACTAAATGGCATACTCCACCTGTCATTTTTGTACAATAATTATAAAGAAATAGGATTAAAACTCCAGAAATCCCTTAGATTCATGGCTGCTGAGGCCCCAATTGACTGCAGAGTGACATCTTGCGCCATCTTTGTGATTTCCGTGGCAACTCAATTTTCACTCCGAGATCGAGACCGTATTACCATCGTTTTAGAATAGACGCGCACCAGATACTTTTTTTGCCTTTACCCCGTTCAAATGCGAGTTTCTCGAATACCAAGAGTGTTCTAAATTGTCGTACATTTGTCCTGACCCTTTTGTTTCTTATATTAGAACCTTCAATAACTGTTCATCGATCGAAGTATGAGTGCTCGACGCCGTTTTGGTTTTGGTCTGGGGTAAGTTAAAAAAATTGTTTTAAAAATTTCGAAAGTGTCAGGATAATTCCTAGGTGCTCATGAGTCATGTGTCAAAGTTTCAGACGGGTCGATCCAATACCCTAAAAAAAAAGTGTTGTATTCGAATCGTTTGATTTGAGGGTGATTTCACTTCACCTTAAGGTGAAGTGAAACACGTCGAGGAACTTGATCAACGTCGATAAAAAAAGATTTTTCTAAATGCCTACGTTGGCGACGTTCGTTTTTATATTGACAGCTGGGTCGAATTATATTGGGTATTGTACCAAATGGCATACTCCACCTGTCGTTTTCGTACAATAATTATAAAGAAATTGAATATAACTCCAGAAATCCTCTGGATTCATGCTTTCTGGGGCCCAAATTGACTGCAAAGGGATACCCTGCGCCATCTGTGATTTCCAGGTCAATTAAATTTGCACTCCGAGACCTCGTATTACCGTCGTTTTGGCATAGAAGCGCATACAACACTTTTTTTGCCTTCATCCCGTTCAAATGCGAGTTTATCGATTACCAGAGTGTTCTAAATTGTCTTAAAATTGTCCTGACCCTTTCGTTTCTCATATCAGAGCCGTCGATAATTGTATATTGATCGAAATATGAGGGCTCGACGCCATTTTGGTTCTGGTCTGGACTGAGTTAAACAATTTTTTTGAAAAATCCAAATATTCAATGTGTCAGGACAAGTCTTAGATGATCAGGAGTGATGTGTCAAAGTTTCGGACAGTTTGGTCTAATACCCTTAAAAAAAAGTGTTGTATTCGTATCGACTGATTTGAAGGGTGTTTCACTTCACCTTAATTGCTAATAACGCGATAAAAGATGTTCTGAGCTGGAAATGGAACAAGAATTTTTAGTCCAAAATTCCATCCTCTTTCCCCCTTTGAAAGATTAATTATCTATTATGGGACACCCTGTATATTACAGTAAAATTATGGACAAGGATTTCTTAAATGTAAATTAGTATTCATCTATACATTCATAATACGTTTATCAAACTTTTCCAAATTAATTTATACCTTTATAACATGATATTATGATTCCGTGAAATTGTGTAAGAAAATTAATACACTTATGTAGATAATTAGCGTTAACAAGTGCTGACGATATAATACTAAATCTGTTCTTACCATACAGAAATGAGCCACTGTTGTTTAGTTGTATTATTTTAACGTCTTTTCCGTCAAAAGTTCCTACACCGTTAAAATATGTTGTAACTTTATACAATTGTTTGGATGTTTTAGTACGATATGGTATACTAATTTTATGACGTTTTATTTACATACTTAATAAACCTACGTTATAAATTACTAATACATATGTTATAAATTTATGGTAGAAGTGCATTGATTTTCCTACCCAATTTGACCCAACTATAACATGATATAAAATTTGAAATTTATAATAAATATACACTAATTCACTTTTAAAACATCAAATTTATAATTTAACTACAATTTTATGTACTAAAAGTGTACGAATGTATTTTTCTTACTGTAGACTATTTTTAATGGTATAGATTATTGTTTACAATGTAGACAGTGCGGAAAGTTCTGCAAAGTTAAAATTCGCTTGCGATTTTCTTCCAGTCATTTTCTTGTTTTAGTTACTGAAATAAGAAGGTATACATTATTATTTTGTTATTACAGATACCACTGATCGAATCACCGGAATCACAGGACTCATTCATCCCTGTGACGCCTATTATTAGTTCAGTCTCCTCACATGCTGGAAGTTCGGAACGACAACACACATCCACGCCAGTCTTGCGTTCCAGGCCTGGAAAAAGATTGAACTCGGAGTTAACGGACGAATCATTCAGAACTGTTACCGACAATTTAAAACGTCCCGACGTCGAAGATCGTTTCGATATTTATGGTAAATATGTAGGAATGAAACTGCGTGATCTTCCCAAACAACAAAGAATACTTGCTGAAAGAATTATCAATGAAACATTATTTTTGGCTGATTTAGGTAGTTTAACATTGTCGCACTCTGTGCTGTCTTCGAACTTTGTCAATACCGCTGTCTCCTCGAAACCATAATTAATTATTGATTTCATCGATTATTATCTACATTTATTACCGAATTAAACTTGTCTGTTTTATGGATTAATAATAAAGTTAATTAGAATTAAAGGTGTATTTTATATCGCGCATGCTTGTAAATGTATTTGGCGCGAAACTCTACCGAGTTTCTTGATTTACCCTTAAATGCGTTGTTGGCAATGATTGGTAGGGTTAAGTATGTTTATTAAAATTTATACACTTTTAATACATAAGATTGTAGATTCGCCTCCTACAGTTAATGTCTGAAAAAGTGAACTACTCCCTATTTGTTATACACTTCTAAATGAATTTATAATTTTGTAACATGTTATAACGTTGTAATATTATACAGGAAAATTAATACACTTATGTACGAAGTTTATAAAATATATAGAAACAAAATGTTATAAAATTAGTATGCTATATCTGAATAGACTTTAAAAAAATGTTACATATTACGATAGTTTTTTTTTTAACATTATACTACTAATATGTAATTTTCTGTTTGTTCGCATCTGTTCGCTTCGTAAGTTGAGATCGAATATTTTTTTCGGAGATTTGGTGGTTTTTGTTAAAGGTGACCATGACGATATGTAGTAGTGATGAATCCGCGCAAACCGATCTGCGCAGATTTAACTGATATGTAGATAACAGATCTTTGGTGATATTTTGACTTGCACAATTCGTCGGAATAGGTTAATTTTACTAATCGAGTTATCTGCACCAACTGCGTTTGCAGTTTTATCAAAATGCGTGGATGGTGACATTGCAAGTGCTCGATTCACTTTTAACATTGGTCATAGATGATCGTTGTAGAAATGAAATTTTGTGAATTTCTCTCACATTACTTTTAATACATCGAGTTTATATAATTTTACTGCAACCTTATGTACTAAAAGTGTACGCATTTTATGAATATTTTTAACAGTACACTTATAACCATATTAAAAATTGAACAGCTTTTAAGCACAAAAAGATGGAGAACATTTTCTTTTAATCATATTTATTTAAACTCTTACAAATTTGAACTAATTGTGGAATGTAATACTCTTTATCCGTGCATTTTCAACTTCACGGAGTCAAACCTTCCTAGAATGTTTTATTACCAGTTCGCAAAATTTCATGTCAAATATTATCCTTTAATTCCTGGGCTGTTTTAGATTAATGAATGAATAATGTGAATTCTTTCCTTCAGATAACTTTAAAGAAAAAACTCGGGGGCTGATATTTTTTCTGATGTTACAATTTTGAGTAACTAAAGTAGTGACTATATGCTCTTTGGAGAAGAAAATTGGAATGGTTGTTTCAAAATAAAATTGCACAATTTTTATTCTTTACTAGATCGTGTATTTCTTCATGGCCAATCTCCCACATATTTATAAAACATCTCCGAAAGAAAGAAATAAGATTGACTACACGTAAAAAAGTTATATAATTTCTAAAATGGTAAGTGACTTTTGCGTCATGTTTAGTGTAAAAAATTTAATTATTCGGTATTATCTCCTTTTAATGAAAGAAAATTGACATAAGTAGGAACGCTTCCAGTCAGTCCAAGTCGCAATCGAAATCGAGACAAAGGTGTAATTTTGTTCGTAGTATGTAACATTAATTAACGTTCCTTCCTGTACTCAGCTGCCCGGGTGAAGCTCATCTCGAGTGCAATTACTTTGGCTCGCTGTACCGAGACCACCCATCCTCGTGCGCCGATTGGCTGGTCCATCGGAACAGCCCAGCGGAAAGCTTCGCGGCCGATCGATAGTTCTCCAGGTTGCGCGCCGCGGTATAAAGAACCATAGAACATATATATAGAGATAGGGACACACTCGCGCACGGAATTCGCGAAAACTCTAGCGCGTTCGCTCGCATCGCCCTGGCAACGAAGGCCGCGGTCCCCGGGCACCCGTTCAGGGCAGCTCGCTCCCCGTGAGGGGGAAAGGAAGGGGACGAGCGGACGGTGCGCGCGAGGAAGGGAGACGGAGCTAACGAAAGCGCGCACGGAACGAGAGAGGATGGATCGATGAACCGGCGGTGACGAGGCAAGCCGTAATTGGCTGGCCGGCGGCGGGTCGCACTCCCCATTGGCCGGCAGGTCTCGCCGCGGCTCCTGATTGGCCGGCGGCTCACGTGACGTCGCGCGCCGGCCCACGTGATCCGCGGCCTGGCGGAAACGCCACCAGTCGCTCGCTTCCGTCTTCCCGTCGCCTGTCAGCCATTGCTGCTCTGTTCGCCGGGTCCTTTGGGTAAGTCTCTCCGGGTTTTCTCTGTCTCGGGTCCCGCGATTTGGTTTCAAAGTCCCGAAGCACCGCGCCTAGCTCTCTTGGCGAGATTCCGACGGCGCTTGCCGCGGGTTTTCGATCCTCACAGAGGAGATTCTCGAGCTGATCTGGCTGCTGTTCGCAGGTTCGATCGGCGCAGGGCATCACCGTTGTTGAAGGCAAGCACCGGAGAGAACTCTCGTCTACGTACGTCCGTTTCGAGGAAACTGACGAGATGTACAACAACGGTTACCCCGCGCAAACCTCGTGAGTATTCTCTGGGTGTTAATTCGGGCCGCTGGGCGATATCAAGGTCGCTGAGGAGAGCCGATCGATAATGCCGCGGCATTGTACCGGGGAGTCGCGATACGGCGCGCCGCCATTTTGCCTCGCGAAATTTTACACCGAGGGGAAATTCCGTTACGCGTTGGAGCGTTTTTGCCAGGAAAGGGGACGAGAGAGGAGGCCGAACGCTCGGCCGAGTTTGCGAAACGAGCCAACGCGAGACGACGTTTCGTTAATGTGTCGTCGGCCTCGATGACTTTCGACGTGCTGGACGATTCGTGATGAAATTACAGCTTAGACTTTTTTTTGCATATGTTTCTGCGATTATACTAAATTGTCATTAATAAAGGCTTTGCACCAATTCTGTAACTTTGAGTTGGACGATTTAAAGATCTACGTATAGCAGATCTTATTTTGATTATTGCAGGAAGTACCTGAACGTCTATGCTTTTGTTATCTTCTTTTTTATTAAGCCGACCAGTGACTTAAATCACACAGCTGTTACGAAAAGTGATTTGTGCATAAATAATTCTCTGGTTTTCTTTTGTATAGAGTTGGTGTGTTAATCATCTTGGCTTTCGGTGTTTTAATTTGAATGGAAAATTTCTCTTACCTTAGGAGGTTCTTTTCTTGGGAATGAAACGAGAATCAGGTTGGCCAGGCAAGTTTACTTTGCAGGGTGTTATGACATAATATTTTGGTACGATATTGCAGATCTTAATTTTCTTCGTAGTTTTGGGACATTTCCGAATAAAGTTGCAAATTATTAAATCTCTTGGTCCCTTCTTTTTTTTTTTTTTTTTAATGAAATTCATGTATCTATGAAATTTTATCAATGTTGAAATCTTAATTCAAATTCCAAAATTTCAAAGATTTTGATTTAGTAATTAAGGAACCAAGGAGACATTTATTCTGAATAATGCAAAAAGTTATCGTGTTATTTTTTCAAGCAAGGTGTCAATTTAAATTAGACATGATTTATTTTCAATTAAAAATACTATAGCAAATTATTTTATGAATGGAATTAAGATCTTGTCATCTTGATTTTGATATCTCATTTTGAATGAAGACAAACCTTTGTCAAGCATTGAAATGCTTGCAATTCAATACGTATAAAAACTACCTACCTTGAGAATTTTTTGAAAATTAATTGTTTTTATTATTCACTAGAAGGATATAAATACTGTTGCAATATTGAAGCTGCGAACTTTTGGTTTTTCATCTTGGAAAACGAATTCTCAAGAAATTAAGTTTTTGTTCGGCATTGAAATGTTCTTGCTTTTTTGTAATTTAAAGAAAATAACTACATTAACTTTTTGAGTACGGATCCCTCTGGGCATATGGGTGAAGCTCATGGATGAATGTGCAGGCAATATTGGATCAAACGTTGTCTTTACGTGCTTTAATAGGCAAAGGGTTAAGAAGTTTTTCATCATACTGATGGAATGTCTCATATTTGGGCTTTTGACTCTAAATTTTGTTTTATATAAAATTGAAACTTTCAATATTAAAAGCTTCTATTTCAACTCCGAAAGAATTGCCTGTTAAAACACATAAATTTGTCACGGAATATAATCTGTATTATTAAGAACAAGAAATGTATGATCTGTTGTAATCAGGAGATTAATTGTATTTAGTTATTTTTGGGGAAATTTTACAGAAACTGCACACCACGTAAACTACTGAAACATTCTGTTGAAAATTAAGTTGTGAAAAATTGTAACAAAAAAAATAAATACACATAGATTGTGAATTACACCTTTGTTTAAACGATTCTTGGAAACGTCCAACTCTACTGCCCACAAAGTCTTCATAAAGCTGCTGTATTACTTAATAGATTTCCTTCATGTTTTGTATGTGCAGCAAAATTTAATACAAGATAATTTTGTTAAGTGTTCATTGTTTTCCTAATTTGAATTGGGATTATTCAGGTGACTAAATTATAAAAAAATTGTCTCATATACCATAGGAAAGATTTATAATGCTGTTACGTTAATTTAAAGATTTCTCTCAGAATGTGTTTAAAACAAAGTCATTATTTTGTTAATTACAATAACGTTTTCACAATAAAAGAGTAATTGCATGACGAGGCAGTGAAATGATGCACAATTCAAAGTCGAGACCAGTTTCTAGATAAAGCATAGCTCTAGGCAGATTTATGTTTCATTTTCTACTCAACCAATGTGACCCCATTTATCCAACTATTTTTGGATAACATTTGAATACGCAATATAACAACTTAATCTATTTGTGTCAGACAAACATTATAGTAATTTGAAAATGCAATTCAAATCACAATTATGTAATTCGATTGTATCTCTAGATTTACTTTTGATTCGTTCTCCATAATTTCACGTGGGCACTATTAAATGTAAAAGAAATTATTAAATGTTTTGTTTATTCTTTGAAATTCATAAAGTTCGTCATATTGTCTCCTTTGTAACCTAATTTTTTGTCACGTCAAGGAAAAACTGATACAATGTGAAATTTGTTAAAATTAACTTTCTAATATTAACAAAATATTTAGTTATAAACATACAATTTAGACGAATTTCGTTACAAATTTACGATTTATACACAAATCCTGTTACAAAATCGTAGCACGATAATAAGTACTATATTAAGGTTTGACAGAAAAATCAAAAAAGTTTTTTAAAAATACTTACATATAGGTGTGTGATTTCAAAGTCAGATGGCATTATAGAGGATTGAATTGATTTATAGCAGTTTCGAAGAAACCTAACTTATTTTACTTGAATCTTAGCAAAGAATTACATAAAAATCGTATACGATATGAATTAAGAACTATAGCGGCAGAGTGATGTAAGAATTTTATGCAATAGCATTTAATAACCATTTGTTATTAGTTATATATGTATTAACTTTTTGTTACAATATATCTCCATTAATTGATGGTTATCGCTACTGGTATATAATATGCATCGTTAATCGTTATGTTTCAGTTACAACAAGTGTCAGCTGAGACCCAGAGGAGGGAACAGAGAGTTTGGCAACCGGAACGGGAGTGGAACCTACTGGAACAGCCAGCAACAAAGTCAGAACAACTATAGGTCCAAGAAGCAGCATCAGAAGAAGTCGCCTGGTGAACTGTTGAAGAAACCGTCCTGGGAACTAATGTCTTTGCCCGTCATTACCAAGAATCTCTACGTGCCTCATGCTAACGTCATGAAACGCACCACCGACGAAGTAACCAAGTACCATGCTGGTAAAGAGATCACCGTCAAAGGCAACAACACTCCCTACCCCATTCAGGCCTTCGAAGAGAGCAACTTTCCCGACTATGTCATGGAGGAAATTAGGAAGCAGGGCTTCGCCGAGCCAACTGCCATTCAGGCCCAGGGATGGCCGATTGCTCTTAGCGGTCGAGACCTTGTTGGCATCGCGCAGACTGGATCTGGAAAAACATTAGCGGTGAGTGTTTTGACATTATTGCTATGATTATATTGTTTATTAAAAGAGTAGAAATAATTAAGTCTGATATTTTTTCAAGGAACATTTGATCTGGAAGGGCTTCAACATTATGAGTAGTCGCCGAAGTGGTTTAAAGCACTTTAGGTTAGGTTAGAATTGATATTTGAATCGAGCTAACCTTTTTTAAATGAGCCTGAAAGAATGTCACAGAATGAAATAGGGTTCGTTTCATACTTCAATTGAATATCTGGGTGTGAATTTATATAAGTTCCCTTGATATTCTTTTCAAGCAAATTTCATATCATTTAGCCAGTTGAATCTCATTTTGCGTGGTTTACTCCTAACCTTGGATTGTTAACTTTAATGAGGGTATTAAGTTAACAAAATAGTTTCTTCCAGACATAATTAGACATACAATGCTTAATCAACCTTATTGGGATTCTAGCTAATTAGTTGTCCAATATCGATGAGAATTATTTGCCATCAATTATCCATTGCAAGCGTCTGTTACAAGCAAAATGTAAAGTAGGATTTACTTTGTGTTCCCTTAGATTCAATTTTTATTTCTCAATTTGAATTCACATTTTAACTTTGATAGATCATTCTAATTGTGGTGTTGACGGGACAAGCTTTAGAATTATTTTAGTTGTGACAGATTCATTATTTCTTAGGATTATTTTAAACGTGGCTGTATATATTTCTTGCTTCATTTAAATTTCCAATTTGAATTCCGTCTGATATCAATACATCGGACCAACCGTCGTGCGGACAGGGCAAGCTATAAATATTTTAAATGCGACAGGTTTATTATTTCTTAGAATTATTTCAAATGTATGTAATGCTGTATATACAGGGTATAACAATTTGTGTCCATTATTTCCACATTGCGGTTAAAAATGAAGTTCAAAGATCCTATACACTTTTTTCTATGATACATGGTTTGCCTGCAACGACTAATTGAAAAATTGCTAACCAGGCGCATCGATTAAAATTGTACAGGACTTTTTTGACTAAACTCTTAATGGGGATAGCGATGTGTAAATCGTGGCAACGAATTCTACTACATCCCGTATATCCTGTGTTATTCAGTTGTCCAATTTGAGCTGGAGTCGGGTTCGAATTTACTTTAGCACGTAGTGTAAACTGCATACTACACTATGTACTAAATATTTGAGAACAGTTCTTATATACATATGACGCACATGTGCAAAAGAGAATCGGGTTAATGTGCACTAATTTCAAATTAATTGTCATTACAGTTGCATTTGTTCTCCTCATATCTACGTCTGCGACAAATACTAATTTATCATATCAAGGGAAACTTAGATATTTCATGTAACATTTGCATATGTTGTACTTAATTAGTTACCGCACTTGAATTATTTTTTACTTTCGAGAATGTGTAGCATTAAGGTGATATGAAAGTGGCATTTAAGGTGAAGTTAAACCCATCTCAAATCAGACGATTCAAATAAGACACTTTCTTTTAAAGAGTACGGGATCGAACAGTCTGAAACCTTGACACGTGACTCGTGAACACCTAAGAATTATCCTGACACTTTCAAATTTTGGATTTTTTAAAATAATTTTTTGACTCAGCCCAGACCAGAACCAAAATGGCGTCGAGCTCTCACATTTCGTTCAATATACAATTATCGAAGGCTCTGATATGAGAAACGAAAGGGTCAGGACAATTTTACGACAATTTAGAACACTCTGGTAATTGATGAACTCGTATTTGAACGGGATAAAGGGAAAAAAAGTGTGTTATGCGCTTCTAAGCTAAAACGATGGTAATACGAGATCTCGGAGTGAAAATTTAGTTGACACGGAAATCACAGATGGCGCAGAGGGTCACTCGGTAGTTAATTGGGGCCGCAGAAGCCATGAATCGAGGGGATTTCTGGAATTTTACTTCGATTTCTTTATAATTATTGTACGAAGATAACAGGTGGGGTATGCAATTTAGTACAATACCCAATATATATTGACACAACTGTCAATATAAAAACGAACGTTGGCAACGTAGGTATTTAGAATAATCCTTTTTAGCGACATCGATCGAGTTCCTCGTGTTTCACATCACCCTAAAGGGTTTCATTTATAAAACTTCTCCGGATTGGACATACCGATTCGTTTGAAATTTTACTACGTGAATGTAGAAACCCTAAGAAATGTCCCAACACCCTTGAGGTTTAATTTAAATTAGTTTACAAACCTTTTTCATTTGTTATAAAAAAATAAATAAAGGAATTTTACGGGTGTCATGACCTTTCTCGCAGCCTCCAATATTCACGAAAAAAAAAAAATGTCAAATTCGATACACCTAGTTTGCAGAGAAAAAATTTCATAATCCTTCATTGGCACTTATGTATCACCTTCATCACAATAATTATGCCGAAGGATTATTTTAAATGAAGATTAGGTTATAATAGAAAATTAATTAAGAAACTTTGTAGAGTTTCGCATTACATATATATGGGGTAGGGTGTAGGGTGCGACATGTTATGAAGGAAGGCATACATAAAGGATTATTTTCACTAATATTTCTACGAGTTATTTTAAACGTGGCTGTATGTATGTCCTGCTCTATTCGATTTTCCTATCTGAACTTTGCCTCTGGTTTCAGTACATTTTGCCAGCCACGGTGCACATCAACAACCAGCCCAGGTTGAGCCGCGGAGATGGACCGATCGTGCTGATCCTCGCACCGACCCGCGAGCTGGCTCAGCAAATCCAGACGGTGGCGCGTGACTTCGGCTCGTCGTCCTGCATCCGCAACACTTGCGTCTTCGGGGGCTCCCCTAAGGGACCCCAGGCTCGCGACTTGGAGCGCGGCGTCGAGATCTGCATCGCCACCCCCGGACGCTTGATTGATTTCCTCGAAAAAGGTGAGGGATTCTGGGCAAAATTCACCCGGGTACACATCTGAGCACGAACGCGCATCAGACAAAGCGAACATACGAGGGCGGACAATCAATCTAACAAGGAAGGTACCTGAGGTGTCCCTCTCCGATTTTGTTCATTTTTAAATATGTTATAGAGGACTAAAATCTAAGGGACCCGTGTTTTTTTTTATCGGCGGATAAACACTTTTAGAGGGTGAAATCAGGCTTCAAGGTTGGTCGTGCAAGGGGGTGAGTTGGCTGTTTCATATAGAAACACTCGACCGATTTTCATGAAACAACCGTCAAAATGTAGGGAATGAAGAATTATGAAACATGCATTAGGAATTTTTCGAAAAAATTCATTTTTAAGGGGTGAGACACCCCTTTGAATATTTCTTTTACCCCTTACGCGAGCAGTAATTGCTCTATCCAAATGAAACATGGTTCATTTATAGAGCATAACAATACAAAAATAGTTTCATTTGGATAGAATAATTACTGCTTGCGTAAGGGGTAAAAGAAGTATTCAAAGGGGTGGCTCACCCCTTAAAAAAGAATTTTTTCGAGAAATTCCAAATGCATCCTTCATAATTCTTCATTCCCTACATTTTGACGGTTCCATGAAAATCGGTCGAGTGCTTTTATATGAAACAGCCAACTCACCCCCTTGCACGGCCAACTTTGAAGCCTCATTTTACCCCCTAAAAGTGTTTCCGCTGATAAAAAAAAAACACGAGTCACTTAGATTTTAGTCCTCTATAACATATTTAAAAATGAACAAAATCGGAGGGGGACACCTCAGGTACTTTCCTTGTAAGTGCGGCAAACTGCCTAGGATCATTTCAACATACTATCCGAGACTGTTCGAATGCCATTCGTCAAGATGTCCGTTCATTGCCTCAGACGATTTTGTTCGTTGTCGCGGACACTTCTGAGCAGAGTTGGGTGTTTGCGCTGCTTGAAAATGAGCGCTGAGATAAGTTCCTGGCGGGTAAATTCAGAGTTCATTGAATTTGCACCACCCACGAGTTTAAATAAGAAGAACAATAACAATTTATTGTACTAATATAACGGATAGAGAATACAATTTGTCGATGTGAATTCGCGGTACAGTCGCGTGTCCGGGTTGTCTGTTAGCTGTACGATATCCCTTGAAAATGCGTCGCCATGGCAGACCCTGAAGTGACCACTTTGAAGACCCCCCTGGTCGGGGTCATGAATTCTGAGTCCTTTCTTTAACTATTTTCTGACCACGTGCGGGACACTCCTTTGAGAAAGTGTTTCGCATTGTCCATAGCTAAATGTTGCTCAAATGTTCTTCAGGCCGCCTCATTCCAATCAGATGGTTCAACATTGGGTAATTTCGCGTTTTTTGAGGCTTTTGACGTATATTATGTAAACTCTTGTAGTTTACCGTAGAAAATCGTAGAAAATTAGTAAAGTACGTTTCCAGTACAAAGGATGCCGTAGATGCGCAATACACGGCACCTGCTAGATTATAAACATTTTTTAGCCACATGTGAACACGTAAATATGTGTGGAATAATGAATTAATTTGGCGCTTGCGTTCAAAATTGTTTTAGAATTTTACGTTTCCAATATGGCGGATACCGCAGATGCCCAATATTTGTATCCGCTACGTTATAAACGCCTTTTACCGTACATCCAAACGCGTCAAATTATTAATGACTAATTTAACGCTTGCATTCAAAATTCTTCCGACTTAACCCTGTTTAATATAAAATTTGTAGTTAGATTTAATATTTTCTGTTAAGAAATAGAAAAGCGTAATATACTTTACGCTCACGTAGAAAACTAGAGACGCATAAAACGTTGTAATATACAGGTAGAAAATCACGTATATTACATGACGTATTATATTTACCCAACCCTGTTTTTGAGTACGAGGCATTTGTTCTGCTTCACCTTGCCTCGTATGCATTTGTGTTCAGATGTGTACTTGGCTTATGCCGTGTTCTACGCTTTTGTATTTGTTGCACGTATCGGTTACACATTGCGTATTTACTTTATTTAAGTGCGAATAACGTTGATGTTTCCTGCGGAGGAATAGTCCCACGGAACATTCGATTGAAAATATACTGATCGTCCAACAGACTGACATGTAAAGAAACAGTTCAAAAGAAGTGTGAAGTGTCTTCGGAAAAATGGAAAGTATCTCTAAAGAGTGTAAAATAATATTTATCTACGGAGTTTATTTTTATGGTAAAACGGTGTGTGTCTAGAACTGAGAAGAGGATAAAGAGCATTTTAAGACTATCGATTAGTTTAAAGTGGGCGAAAAGAAAGAAATGGAGGGTAGTACAATATAAACCTGAAGTCACTATTTTCCTCCGTGTTCTTCTTTTTTTTTTCCGCCGACTTCAAACCGATGGTCAGTCTTGAAATACACTTTATTTTTTCTTCTTACTGCTACATAGGTAAGATTTTATTAGAAAAGTAAACTAGATGGATAAATATTATTTCATACATTTTAGCGGTACTTTTTAGAGATTTCTCTTGATTTTTTTTTGGGACCTTTAGTTTTTATATAAGAAAGTTTTTGTTCATCATCAGTTCTATCATATTACGTGACTCAGCTAAATAAAAACTGCTGTGCCGTAGTAAATTAGATCTATGGCGATGTGTACTATTAACTGTTTAGGATTTTAATAATCCACCTTAGGATTCCATAATCAGATTGACGACATGTATTCGGTACTACCGCACAGTGGGTCAAATTAAATATTCTTTTGCCAAAAAACAATTTTCGGCAATAATCTAAAAATTGTTTGGAGGGTCTCAGCTTCGTACGTAATCTTTTCTTAAATTACCATATAACATTAGGCTCGTTCTAATGGAAATAAATGTGATTTTGGACAATATAAACAAAAATTACAAAAGATTAATCAAACGTAAGCAGTTGATTCTTTAATATTTATAGCTCATACGTAATTTCCTAATGGATCCTATCATTTAGAACATAAATATCCTTATACAAAGCCAAACAAAAAATTATTTGTTTCACAATACAATGATACATATAAAATAAAATATTTAAAAATCGCCGCTGTGAAATAATTTCCGACGGTTCTTTTACCAGGTGATTCATTTAACTTGAGACACCGAAATATCTCGAGAAATACGAATCGTACGAAAAAAATGTTCAGAACGAAAATTATTCGTATCCGAGGCACACAAAGAGGAGTTATCAGTCGGACCGTAGATGGCGCTCTTGTCGGTGAAAGTGAGGTTAGGTTCATTTTCTTAAATGACAACCCCCTTTTTTTATTGCAGATTCATATTCTACATACATAAATGAGAAACTTTTGTTGGAAATATTCTTCCTGGATAGTGCCCCTCTGGTACGAATAATTTTCATTTTGAACAATTTTTTCATACGATGCGGATTTCTCAAGATATTTCGGTTCGGTTCAAGTTAAACGAATCATCGTGTATAATGCTCCTTTACGTTAATGATATTTGCAGTTGCTACAACCTGCAATTTTGAAATAAAAATTGATATTTACTTAATACTGTACCTATCTAAAATTATTCCTTTCCAGCAATAAAATCATAACATTTAAATTGCCCATGTTTAATGTTTCTAAATTCTGTCCAAAATTTACCAGCAATTATATCGACTGTTATGTTGCGCGTTGATGTTTCGCGCCCCCAAAATAATGTTTATACGGCAAAATGATTACAAACGGTTGTACTGATTAAAGAAAAATGTGAAAAAGTTTCTAAGTTAATGTTTCATATTTGTTGCGATGTAAAATGCATAATGAAAGATAATATATGTTTTTGGAAAAAGAATATTTAAATTGACCCACCGTGCATCGGGGAAACATTCTTTTTCAAGCAAACAAAGAAAGAATCGTCCAGTTCGGTCTATACGCGGTACGAAATTATGCGTCAACTACCCAAAAAATACTGGTCAAATTCAGAACTTCCTTTTTGGAAGTCGGTTAAAAACCAAAGTTGTACATATTTGATAAACACACATGGCTGCGCAGGCAAAGTCGTACACTTGTCAATCCCACAATCTATCATTGGGAACTGCTGTTGTATAGTCAAACTCAACATGTTTGAGTGCAAACATGCAAAGCTGTCAACTTGAAGATTTCCCTTGCATAAAACTTGTGCGAATTTCGGCTACGAGCGTTAGTGTTCCACGTGACGTCGCTGCGATGGAGAGAAGACACTATATATGCGACGTGGTAGAAACAGCTAACACAGGACTATTTATCCGAGCCCTTATACGATTTCCTATTAGATTTATTACGTAAACGCCCCGGTTCTTGTAAATATCGAGCTCTTTTGTTGGGTGTACAACAGACGCCTGTTTTTTTTTGTAGAATTTCTTTGGTAACAGTGTCTTTATTTCCTTGCGTGAAGTATGGCATTTTTATTAAGTCCCGACGTCCGATGACTAAAGCTGGGTACACATCTGAACACGAACGCGTACGAGACAAGGTGAGGTCAAACGAATGCCTCGTATTCGGATGTGCACGTGGTAACGATTTAAATCGTCCGAGGCAATGGACGGACATCTTGACGAATGGCATACGAACAGCCTCGGGTAGGGTGTCGAATGATCCGAAGCAGTTAGTCGCACTTCGATTGATTGTCTATCCTCGTACGTTCGAATTGACTCATACACGGTCGTGTTCAGATGTGTGCCTGGCTTAAGGTGAAGTGAAACCCCCTTCAAATCAGTCGATTCGAATACAACACTTTTTTTTTAAGGGTATTAGACAAAACTGTCCGAAACTTTGACACATCACTCCCGATCATATAAGAATTGTCCTGACATCGTTGGGTTGTTCGGTAGAATCTCAAAAAAAAAAAATGATTCCTTTGAAATCCCACCAAACAGATACCATCACCTTTTTTTGATGAATTTCGGCTTTCGAAGTTCTTTGAGCCGGTTCATCTTTTTTACTCCATGACCTCTTACGTGTAACATTGTCGTAGACAACCCATTTCTCGTCCCCAGTGATGATGCGCTTCAAAAATGGATCATATTCTTGACGTTTGAGAAGCAAATCACAGACGTCAATGCGATGACACAAATTTCTTTCCGTAAGAACATGAGAAATCCATGTCGAGCTTTGAAATTAAACTTAGGCGTTTCAAATGATCACGAACGGTCGAATTCGATAAATTTAATCTCTCAGCGATTTCACGAGTTGTTATTCGCCGGTTTGCATCAATTAATGCCTTTATTGTGTTTTCATCAGCTTTAAGTGGCCTTCCAGAACGTGGGGCATCTTCAATATCAAAATTGTCAGATCGAAATTTTGCAAACCAGCTTTGACCCTGGCGTTCTGTCAATACATCTTCATACACATCGGATCATTTTTTTCTTGCTTGAACAGCATTTTTACCTTTTCGATAGTAAAAAAGTAAAATATGCCGAAAATGCCGCTTTTCACTTTCCATATTTGAAAGGGTACCAACCAAAAACTACTGCGTAGAATCAATCAAACTTTTTCACAAGCAACCCTTGCTAGATCAGCTGTCAAAATATATAATGTTTATGCGGCTTAAGTGTGAATTTGGCCGTAAAAAAGAAAATTAAGTCCTCTGTTGGGAAACAACGAAATTACTTTCCGAACAACCCAATACTTTAGAATCTCCATATTCACGTGGTAAAATTTCGAATGAATTGGTATACACCGAATTCGGAAAATACTTTCATCAACGATTTTACTTCTCTGATATATATAGATTGACCCTTTCATATTACCTTAAGGGACTTCACGCACCTAGAGGTAGGAAAATAAGGTGACGCTTTTCTTCGAACTGGATGCGCCGAATCGTTTGAAAATTTAGTATGTGATTATAGAGGTATTAATGAAGATTGTACGATTTAGAACACTGTAGTAATCAAACATAACGGATTCTTGTGAGAAGTTTCGAGAAATGTTTTATAAATTTGTGTAATGAAATTCTTGAATGTTCCGTGAGGACAATGTGTGCCCTGTAACTGTTTTTACAGCAAAAATGTAGATGCCGCTAAATTCATCACATGGCGCCGTTGGTCGATTACAGTATCAAAGGCTATAAATCTAAGAGATTTCTTGAGTTTTCCTTCGATCTTTTTATATTCATTCTACTGAAATAACATGAAGTGCTCCATTTTTGTAATTTTCAATGTAGAGTGTAACAGACATCGGTATAAATATAATTGTCGGTAACGTGAGGCACCAGTCTGTGTTACCACTCGAGTATCCAAAATGGCGTACCACTGAAAAGGGTGTGGATGAATTGTAATTTTATCCACGCCGATTAAACTTCTCGACGCTTTTCATATCACCTTATGGTAAAGTGTCCCTACATTAATCAGTCCGAGGGACTATTTACTTGGAAATCAGAGAAAACGATTTCCATCTTTGAGAGCCGATTGCCTTTGATTTTATAAACGACAATGCGATTCGGTAATAAAGTGACGTTCGGGCTTAAAATTGTAACACTTTTTCGGTGATTTTTAATGAATTCCAGTGATTTCTGCTTGTGATTTTCACCTGATTTCCGTAGGATGTTTAAGCGTTAAAATCCATGATTTCCTGAGTGAATATCCCCTCGAATAAGTCGATTCGAATAAGACGCTTTTTGTAAGGATACTGGACCGAACTGTCCGAAACTTCAACATATGACTCGTGAGTACCTAAGAACTGTCCTGACACTTTCAAAATTTGGATTAAAAAAGAAATTGCTGATTTAGCCTAGGCCAGAATCAAAATGACGTCGAGGTCTCATATTTTGATCGCTTATCAATTATTGAAGGCTCTGATATGAGAAAGGAGAGTGTCAGGACAATTGTACGACAATTTATAACACTCGTAATCGAGAAACTCGCATTTGAAAGGGATAAAGGCAAAAAAGGGTCTTATGCGTTTCTATGCTAAAACGATGTTAAACGTGGGGTCCCGGAGGGGAAATTTAGTTGGCACTGAAGCCACAGATGGCGCAGGGCGGCACTCTGCAGTCAATTAGTGCATCAAAAACCATAATTCCAGGGGATTTCTGGAGTTTTACTTCGATATCTTTATAATTATTGTATGGAAACGGCACATGGAGTATACCATTTAATACAATTCCCGATATAATTTGACACTGCTGTCGATATAAGTACGAACGTCGGTAACGTAGGTATTTAAAAGAATTTTTTTTACCAATGTCGACCAAATTTCTCAACGTGTTTCATTCCACCTTAAGGGGATGTGAAAGCGGCATCCGAGAGCTCAATTGTTTATAAAACTTTTCTACGAATTGGGTTTCTCAAATCGTGTCATAGTTTAAAACATGAATATGGAGACATTAAGATAGGTCCTGAAACTCGCAAAATTTCATTTTCTATAAACTATTTTTAAACCACCCATATACAAATTTGAAAATAATTGAAGTTTCATGAGTTTCAAGACCTTCCTTATAGTCTACCTATTCACGTTGTAAAGTTTCAAACTATTTGGTAAACCGAATTGGGAGAAAAGTTTTATAAACAAAACCTCTTCGACGCTATTTTCACATCACCTTAAGTACTCGGACATGTCCATACCACATCCTTTCTAATCAGAGCTGTGTATGTTCGTGGACAGATGGACATATCGTCTTCTTCTAGCGTTTTTACCTGAGCTACCCTTTCTTTTTCTAGTGTTGCGTGAGTGCAGGTGCATAAGCAACACGATGTCCGTGTTGAATAACATAATTTTTCAGGTATTGTTACGCTCTATCATACCGATGGAATGTTGAAACTTTTAAAAATTACATTTACCAGGAATTAAAAAATAAATATTTTGAAAATTTACGTCAATGACGTGACAAAATTCGTTATCTAACTCAAACATTTTTAATTTAACATCTCCATCTTTATTTGAAGAGTTTGGAAAATCGAAAATTACGTGGAAATATTCTCGTTAGTCGTTCAGGGGTGCCGACATGTTACACTTTTGCCACACTTGTTCCCTACGACGGTGGTAAAAGTGCATGGACTCGATTGCAGAATAATAGCATCGTTAATCCGACACTGTGAAGCTGAACATGATACACTTGCACGGTACGCACTAGGCAACCAGTCGAACACGTTTTGTGGTACTACTCTACACCAGTGGTACGCAATGTAACCAGTTAACATGATGTATGAAAGGCGCTGAGAAATTTAATTGAGGTCAATGAATTAAAATTCATTTATACCCTTTTTGCTGGTAACGTAATTTTGAATACTCAAATGGTAACAAACTGGCGGGTCTCGTTATCAACATTTATATTTGTTGAAGTCTTTTACAGTCTACGTTGAGAATTATACGAACTGAAACGTTCCATATGTCATTTCGGTAAAGTAATGATGAAGAAATCGATGCAAAGCTCGAAATCCCAGTAATTCATTATTCTAACGACTGTTTAGGACCAACGTCGCCATCTGTGGCGTTTAGCTACAACTAAATGTTTTCTGTAAAAATACGTGTTAGCCACGAGACAAGCCAGCACCTCTCTCAGCTCAGCAGCTCTTGCAATCGTTGGTGAAAGTATTTTCCATATTTTCCCATCTGACTCTGTAATATTTCATTTCTACGGTATTCTAAATTATTCGAACTAGTTCCTGAAACTCCTCATTTTCTATTCTAAGCCTCCAAGAAACATAAAACATTGAAAACGGTCACGGACCACTCCATGTTGGTTCTAGTACAAGATAAATAAATACATTTTTTATCAAAAATGAAGTTTTATGAGTGTCGGGATCTACCTTAGTGCCTCCATATTCACGTAGTAAAATTTTAATAAACTCATTCATATCTCCTTGAAAACACTATTAGATTTACCTTAGGCTGTTCATGCGAGTACGAATACGTCACTCCATATCCATGTTAATGCTCCGGAAGTGATCTGAACCGCTATTTTCACTCAACGGGTGATAGTGAAAGAAATGAAATTTAATTCTAAATTGACTTTTCATGCTGGTACATAATGGCGCGTTTCGTTGCATTTCCAGGCACGACCAACCTGCGCCGTTGTACCTACCTGGTGTTAGATGAGGCCGATCGTATGCTGGACATGGGTTTCGAGCCACAGATCAGGAAGATCATCGAGCAGATCAGACCCGACCGACAGGTACTGATGTGGTCGGCGACCTGGCCGAAAGAGGTACAGGCCCTGGCCGAGGACTTCTTGACGGACTACATCCAAATCAACATCGGGTCGTTGACCCTGGCGGCGAACCACAACATCCGGCAGGTGATCGAGATCTGCCAAGAGCACGAGAAGGAGTCCAAGCTGTCGAACCTGCTGCGGGAGATCGGCTCCGAGCGGGGCAATAAGACGATCATCTTCGTCGAGACGAAGAAAAAGGTCGACGACATCACGAAGGCGATAAAGCGCGAGGGCTGGTCGGCAATCGCCATCCACGGGGACAAGTCGCAGCCCGAGAGAGACTACGTCCTCTCCGAGTTCAGGAACGGGAAGACGGCGATCCTGGTCGCGACCGACGTGGCGGCGCGCGGCCTCGACGTCGAGGACGTCAAGTACGTCGTGAATTTCGACTACCCGAACAGCTCCGAGGACTACATCCACAGGATAGGAAGGACCGGGCGCTGCCAGAGCGCGGGCACGGCCTACGCGTACTTCACGCCGAACAACGCCCGGCAGGCGAAGGAGCTGATCGCCGTCCTGGAGGAGGCCGGCCAGGTCATCAATCCCCAGCTGGCCGAGTTGGCCAACTCGCAGAGGCACCATTACGGCAAGGGCCGCCAACGTTGGAACCAGAGCCGCTCGAAACACGACGGCCACCCGTCCTCAAGCCCGAGGAACAACTCCAGCCCGAATGCCGGCAACAGCTGGCAGAACGGCCAGCAACACGTCTCCCAGCACCAGGACCGGCAGCTCCAGCGCCAGCAGAACGGCTACCAGAGCATCCGACAGAACGGCTACCAAAGCAGCTACCACCAGCAGCAGCAGCAACAGATCGCCCAGCAGCAGCAGCAGCAGCCTCAACAGCAACAACCGCAACAGCAACAACAACAGCAACAGCAGCAGCAGCGCCAGTCCAACATGTACCAAAACGGCTACCAGTCGTCGGGCAGTCCGCCCTATCAGAACGGTACCGCCACGGGGTACCAGACGGGCGGGGCTCCGCGCTACCAGAACCGCACCAACGGATACCAGGGCAACCGTTTCAACAGCCGGCAGCAGCAGAACGGTTACGTCGGCGGACAGAGCAGCCAGAGCGTCTACTCGATGCCGCCGCCCTTCATGATGCCCCCGAACGGGCACACCGACAGCGGCATCCAGAGCTTGGTGAACAACAAGTTCTTCCAGGCAAATCGACCGCCGCCCGCAACCAACGCCTGCGCCTACCAGTCCATGGGATATGGACAGTTCCAGGCCGTCCCGCCGTACGGATACCCCTACCCACCGACCCCGGTGCAGCAGTGACGCCTTACCCAGGACGCGCCGCAGCCGCAGCTCGAGGCCTACGTTCGCTGAACGGGGACGCGATTCGCGTTATCTCCTCGCCAGGCGGGATCGGGCTCTCGTCGAGTGCGGCCTGACGCCGTTGAGTATGTTCTTGAAGTAACGATTAGTCTATTTGCTTTGTTTCTCACCTTTCCTTATATCGGTTTCTTGATGCGAGCGGCCTCGCGATCGGAGTCGGTGCCCCGGGGCTTTCAGGGCGTCCCTGCAGGCGGCGAGACTCGAGGTGGCGTCTCCGCCAATGGGAACGAGGGATGACTGGAAGGTTCGCCGACGACCTGGCAGATAGCGCCACTCGGCGCGAGGTCTCGACCAACGGGGACCCGCGCCGGGTGGCGATGTCCACTCCTTGGTGGGAATTCATCGAAGTATTCGGTCGTTCGTTCATGACGATGTGGGTATTGGCCATATTTTTTTATTCCGTTTGCATCCGCACACGATCACTTATCACCAAGCGCGTAATAATCCGCGAGATACAACGTTCACTTATTTTTTATGATTTATGATGTTATTAGCGTATTTAGGGCCATGATGTAAATGGGTTAACCCTTTGGCTACGGTGCATCTGGCCGTGGAATGCGAATATTACTTACGAATACGATATTCATCCGTCGCTTTAAGTGTAAAAAGAGAGGGCTACTATAGTGGCGCCTCGTAGCTAAAGGGTTAACGGTTAAAATCCACAACTTCGTGTTCAACGTCCTAATATATGGATGACGATGCGACACAAGGTGTGATTAACGCGCGATTGGAGGAACCACGTTGGGTTGGGTAGTGTTTCTCGCCGTATCGAGTTGCGTTACACATAACTAACTTTTATGAGTAACTAACTTTATCGAGTCGTTACACCCCATGGGAACGTGATCACTTCCTCGTTTATTCCGATATTTTCGATGCCTTCAGTGCCATCCATCGGGATGGTGCTTATCGTAATTACTGTCGAGTAATCCTGAAGTTCTCTTTGTCGAGCAACCCGGGTGGACTCGTAACGAAGTTACGTCGTACGAAAGGGCAGAAATTAATTGAGGCTGACATTATATCGGAAGGGTAGGACGAATCGTGAGCATAATTGCGAACGCACCTTAGGATTGGGTGTAATCGAAGTCATTCGAGATATTAAAGTAGATAAATCGAGGACACTTGATCGATGAAATAACGAGCTGGTGTCTGCGGGTTTCCCTCGTTTCTAATGAACTTCGGGGTACGTCGAGAAGTTAATCGGACGTGTTCATTTCCACCTATTGGAAAAGAGGGAAACTAGCGAAGATCGACGCGAATATGGCTCCTCCAATCGCGCTCCTTGTCGTCGTCGAGCCTCGGGGTTGCCTTTCCGAAAAACGAGGCTCCTCTCGCAGGGAAACTAGCACGTTAGCGTTGGTATAATAAGCTCTAATAATAATCCTTAAGATATTGAATATTCGATTTCCGGAAGCCACGATATACTAGTTCTCGAAAGAAAGAAAAAAAACATGGCCGTGCTTGTTATGGTATAACTGAGGAAATAAGATGAATAATTAATTAAGAGGAAGCGGAAGAGGACGAAGAACACGAAGAAGAGGGAAAAAATGGGAGTAAAGTTCCACACTGCGAGGAAAGAGAGAGAGAGAGAAAGGGAGGGTGAAACCTATCGTAAAACTAGCTGTATGCTTTTCCGAAATGCACGAAACGTATAGAAGGGGGTGTTTCTCTCGGGGAGGGGGGAGACAATATCCAAGGGCGGGGCAACTTAGGGTTAATAATTTATAATTTATTTATACATGTATACTCGCGTACGGACTCACACACGCATTCTAAGAGGTACACACACACACACGCGCGACACTGTGTACTCGCACTCGGATGGAGAAAGAGATAGGATGAGAGGGAGGGAGAGAGAGAGAGAGAGATTAATAATTCTGCGTGAAATCGCGAGATAGAAGAGGAAGAGGACAGAGAATGCGGTCCTCCTCAAGAGGGACCCCAACGCGAGTGGCAGATAAATCCGCCATGAATTATAACGAGTTATTTAACAAACGAAGAAGAAACGAACATGCGAGCAAATATTAACGATTAATTAACGGGAGGAGCTAGGACGAGGAACGGGGAGAGGGGCTCGTTGCGACTTGCGTCGGTAAAGAAGAAAAAAAAAGGGAAAAAAGGGCCACCCGGTGGGTGACTTTCGACGCTTAGCGAGATCCGTTCGCCAGGGCGGCCGAAACTCGACTGCCGCGAGAGCCTTCTTCTCGACAGTGCGCGCGCACACCGTTGCTTAACGTATTAATAATTAGAGGCATGCGTTTGTTAACGAGCTCCTCGGCGAGACCCTTAACCGACGTCTCGCAGGAAGTACCCAGGACGAGCCCAAGATTATCCTAGATTCGATTTAAGGGGGGGCCTAAGGGAATGGCGCGCGCCCGCCCGCCCGCCCGCCCGCGCGCGCGCACGTCACCATATGGCTGTGCACGTCCCAGAGCGAAGCTCTCGCGAGTTTATTTTTGTATCGAGACACACGGGGGATTAATTAATTAATTAATTAACCTAATGGCGTGCGACGCACACGTTCGCTCATCGGGGAACGACTCCGACGAGCGGCGACGAGAGGCCCCGCGTCACCCTGCGTATCCGGCTCGCGTATCACATGGTCGGTCACGTGGCCTGAGTCAGCTGACCACCACGTGACCGCCGACGGACGCGAATCTAATGTCGATATAATCCGTACTCGGGCTTTTTTCGCGTTCGAGCCGTGAAATTGGCCGGTGCTGGGCAAGAGATTTTCTCGAGAAATTCAAGTTCCATTGTGCGTGGACTCGAGATTTAACCGGTGGAACGTCTTTGTCGAGGAGCGTTGCTAACGGTGGAGGCGGAAGTTAGGATTCCAATGGATTCCTTGGAGTCGGGTTTTGGGATGAGACGTTGGAATACCTCATGTTTTTACGATTTGCATGAAAATTATCGGAGACGAACGGTAGGCCAATATCCTATCATTCGGTATCCGATTTGAATACATTTGGGGCAATTGGCAGCTCTTCGATACTTTAGACAAAGCTGCTTAGGAATGTATTTAACCTATTCGAAGTTACTCGAATCTTAAACTGGGCTTTGATGCTCATTCTATACTCACTGATAAATTTGAAAGATGAAAAAGGGTTCTCGGAGAGAGGATAATATTAAAGTGCCCAACAAATCCGTTTCCATTGCTCAAGGGTGAGACGTGTAATGATCTGCAACGGACTTGAACGATGGTCAAATAATTTTGAACCATTCCAGCTTGATGCCGCACCTGCGCGTTTTCTGCCTCGAATAGATGCTTGCGAATCGTCTCGCGAGGCGAAATACAACATCCTGAGAGATAGGGAGAAAAAGGATCGCCCAGCACCGATAATTGGCCGACCTTTGCGCGCTTCTTCGGTTAGTCGGAAGAAAAGGAACGATCTGGTTTCCCGTCGCCTTGTCTGCGTCCGAGTAGAGCGATGCGAGCGTCTAGATTGTTTACGCGTTGTAAATGTTTAATAGGCCGCGTATGCGAGACGCGTAAAAAAAAAAGAAAAAACTGTCCTAGAAGACGAGGCTAATCAGTCGCCGTGCGCACCGACCCTCGCGATTTCGAACGGACTATCGTCAATTGTATTCCTCGTAAGTTTTCGTTCTTGTTTCGTCGCGTACATGTGTACCGTTTTATTATTTTTGTTTCACTTTTTAGTCACCCTTTTCGTTGCGCGTATACTTCCTTCCCGCGATTTATCTCAAGGAGCCGAAGCAAAGAGGAAACGCGCTCCATTCGAGCTCCGTTGAGCACCCAGCGAGCCTCTAGAATTTCGTAGAGACGATCCAAAACTCGACTGCCTGTATCGGGAGGTCTGCGTGGTACCCTTTCGACTAGGATTACCGACCACCGATGATGGTTTCAGGGCACGAGCCAGTTCCCTGGCATCGATGAACTCTCTCTTGCCTTTTTGTCTCGAGGAGCCTCGACTCGAGGGGAAACGCCCCGAAGGACAGGACCCCTGCTTTCCGTAGCTTGCTTCGACTCCGGAAGGATCTGTTCCTGGGGAAGGCATTCCCTCCGAGCGCTTCGATTCCATGGTTCCTTACAGTAGCTTAACGCGCGACAGTCTTCAAGAAGTACGACACTTTGTTACGTAGCATCGAGTCAGTTCGAAGGGAGGCCCATCGATGGGATCGCGGTAGAGCAGATTTTTTTCCTGTGTCTTGCTTGGAAGCAGCACAGCCAAGTGTGGGGAAATCTGTTGAAAATCTCAGTTCTTTGGATGGTGGACTCTCATCACCCTTCGATGGTCGGATTCTCGGGTCGTACCCTATTTATCTAGTGTTCGATAGGCCGGCATTGCTTCCGGCATCGTAGCGATGCCCTGCGAAGCCTGTTCTCTGGCTTCGACATGCCATGCACCGGAAGTGCATCGACTCCTTTCTCAATATTTGAGCAAGCCTGGGCTCTCGTTGAACCCCCTTGAGGTATTATCGATATTATCGAAGCAATTGCCTCTCGTCAGTGACGGGAAGGACCGAGAGAATCGACTAGTCTCTGAGTTTTCATCGGGATTTCCTTAGCACCCGCGTCCTCTTGAATTTCTTGTCTTTGCCTAGGATCAAAGGAGCCAGTTTATTGCCCTCTTTTCTTTCTTTTGTTCTTTTTTTAGCAGTCACCCTACAGTACCAAAGTGAGACGCTACGTTTTTAAATGGCGAAATTTCAGTGCCGTGCCAACTGTGATATGCCAATTCAAAGATATCGGTAGAGTCTTGATTCTCGCCGCGTTGACGGGAACACGCTTCGGTCTCCCTTCGCAAGATCGGGTAACGATCAAAAGTACGAATTATTAATGGAATATTAAAAGACGGGGAAATACGGTATGTCGACCTACTCGACGGAGACGCAAGAGAGAACCAAGTTTTATGCGGTAGAAACGACGATAACACGGGCAATGAGGTAGGGACGCGTTTAACTAAATAAATAAATAAATAGATAAAACTGGAGGCTCCCGCACCCTGCGTACGCCCTCCATCGAGATAGACTCCGTCGCCCCGGGGTGCTCGCGGTACAGGAACTCGGTCGAGCTCGTGCGCTTGGCGCGAAACTACCGGGCCATCTCTTTTTTTTCTTCTTTTTTTTTCCCCCCTTCGATTAAACGTCACCTGGCGAAGGAGCGCTAATCAATCGAAGACTTTTTGAGGACACCTGGCTCGCCCGAGAAATTCTAAGGAAAGGGATGACCGAATATCCTCGACGTTCTGCTGAGATTTCTGGAAAAATATTAGCACGTCGGTGTTCGATTTATGTAGAGTTCATGCTTTCGTGAAAATCGAGGTCTTTCTCTTTTGCAGAGGTTTCCGAAGCCGGGCAAACCTATCCGTAAGAGTACTCGAGCCTTTGATAAAGTTTCACTCGAAGAAGCTTTTCTCTTCGACTCGAGATTTCGAAGCTTGGAGACTTTGAATAATAAACCTTCTTGCATTAGAACGGCGAAGAAAGCAATTTTGTAGTCGCGTTTC
Organism: Orussus abietinus; assembly: GCF_000612105.2. Classification (NCBI taxonomy): domain Eukaryota; kingdom Metazoa; phylum Arthropoda; class Insecta; order Hymenoptera; family Orussidae; genus Orussus; species Orussus abietinus. The sequence goes on from NW_019394446.1 coordinate 74,455, forward strand.
TTTAAGGTGGTATGAAAGGGTCATTCTATATATATATATATCGAAACGTGAAAGTATTTACAAAACTTTTCTCCAAACTGGGTGCACCGAATTATCTGAAACCTTTAACGCGTGATTATGGAGGCCCTAGGGAAGAACGCGATGTTCGTGAAGTTACATTTTCTGAAAGACAATGTCTTTTTTTTTTTGGTTCTTGTCCGTGATAAATACAATTTTTTTTTTTCTTTTCGACATCAAATTTCATAAGCATCGCGTTCTTCCTTAGGGCCTCCATAATCTCGTGATGAAGTTTTAAATGATTCGGTGCACCCAATTTGGAGAAGAGTTTTATAAATATTATCACTTTTTGGTATGTATATATGACACTCTCATATCACGGTAACGTAACTCTTCCATTGTTAAAGTATTACCTCGCATTTATAAAACCTCCAGGGCCATTTCTATTGTTATTAAGAAATGTTTAATACTGCCTTTAATCAAAATCTTGTTGCGATAGAACCTGTTGTAACGAGGTGCAGAGTACTCTTGCGGTCTTACGATACAGAGAAAGTACAGAAAATTCGGGGGCGAGGGGAGGGCCAAAAGGCACGAAGAGGTGATTATTTCTTCGTGAAACTTCTTTCGAGGTGTTTCAAGTCGGAAACTGTCGACGAAAGTTTACACCGTACTAAGAGACGTGAAAAAAAAAAACGGAATACAAAACGGGCGAGCTGGGCACGAACGAGGCTAAACATTGATGGCGGGTGTACGCGTAGTTCTGTGATATGTAAGATGTAGCGTTATTAAAGGAAAATTGCTCCACACCGTTTCATATGCAACACGGACGTATATCCTCGCGAAAGAAAGGGAAATTGGAGGAAGTGCCGCGGAACAGCGACGCAAAGCCGCAATAGAGCGCTGAAAGTAAGAAAGAGAGAAAGAGAGAGAGAGAGAAACTACGAGACGAAGTATCGATCCCTCTTAAGTTATGGTCGTCGTCATATCACGCGTTATCTCGGCGTTATAACCTCGCGAAAACGAGAGAAAGAGAGATAGACACGGACACGCGAACACAGAGAGGGGAAAATAACGAACCTGCTGTCGACTGGGGTACATATTAATATTATGATTACTATTATGATTACTATTATTATTATTATTATACATACACACACATATATAGATATATATATATATATATATAAAGACAAATATTATATATATATAGAGAAGAGAGAGAGACACGAGGGAAGACAAGATGGCGCGCGAGGGACGATCGTAGGAATGTTTATCATGGGGCCGGTCCTTTGGCGAATTTCCCGATTACGAGCGAATTTAACGTGGAATGCGTGACCTCACGTTGTAAAAAATTTCGGTGCGGCCAATTAGGAAGACAATTGTAAACCAACTGCTCGAGCGACGTACTGGTCGTAACTGATAACGTTTTCAGCTGGTCGCGCTGAACACCACTGGTATGGAATATTATCATAAGATGTGTTCGACTGGTCGGTGTTGTGCCTACTGTGTCGGTAAATCGTATTCGAGTTGACGATATACTACTTTGTCCTCGATTTGTTACACTTTTATCGCCGTTGAAGAGAGCGAGGGTGACAAAAGTGCAACATATCGGCGTCCACGAACGAGCGATCCTGGATTTTTTAGGTGATACGAAAGGGTCACTCTGTGTACATAAAACGTCAAAACATTCATGAAGCTTTTCTCCAAACTTGGTGTACTGAATTATCTCAAACTTTAACTCGTAATTGTGGAAGCCCTAAGAAAGAACGCGATGCTCGTAAAATTTCACTTTTCGCCAAAAAATGTTTTTTTCTTTTTTGTTCTTGTCCGCGATAAATACAGTTTTTCGAAAAATGAAATTTCACGAGCATCGCGTCCTTCCTTAGGGCCGTCATAATCTTGTGATGGAGTTTCAAATGCTTCGGTGCTCCCAATTTGAAGAAAAGTTTTATATATATTTGGCCTATTTGGTATGTATATATGACACTTTCGTATCACCTAAAGCTCGGCTTGTGAAGATGCCGAATTTGAAATGCTTGCGACAATTAACGAGAATAGTTGCGTCGCCGAATTTCGAGGCATTCGTCTTCTCGTTTTTGGCAATTACTATTTTAAACTCGTTCGATGCGATAACACCGCCATGGCGTAACGATACACGAAGAGGGCGTACACTCTTCGACACGGACACCGTGTTGGTACGCAGTTGCATTACACTCGTGCAACACTAGTGTATAGTTAAGCCCAGCTAAAAACGCTATAAAGTTTCATTGTATCGCGGTGGGAGCTTGTCGGGGAGGGGTGGATATTAATAGTGGAGATGAGTTCTTCTGTACCCCCAGACCATGTATTATATCGGGTTGTCGGAAAAGTCATGACATATTTTTTCTATGCCATCCGCGACGCAAATGCGTCATGACTTTTCCGACCGCCCAATAGATCGGTGTGCGGTATCCTGATCTTCTTTCTAAGGAAAGGGTGGTTGGTGTATATAACCTACATAGAAGACAAACTCGAAAAACGAAATCAAGGAGGATCAGACGGAATAATTAAAGAAATGCAGAAAACGCTAGAATTTGAGTTGGCTAAAGTGTCCATCGGATATTGCAAGCCAAGATAAGCGCTGCGAAAAGACACCATCGCAACCTCGCAAGGGTTGTGGGAGTTTTATCGTTTTATTCCAGGTGTACTCGATCGGATTTTGATAATGGTCTAGGTATACAGAGGACGGCGTTGAACGTAAATGTTGTTTCAATACTTCGGATTTGCAACGTGAACTATGTGAAAAATGGGAATATTACCGTACCCTAAAAAGAACAATGGAAGACAAAAGTCAGCGCTGCTGGAAATTCCCCAGGATTTTCCCTTAGAGAACGTCCTAATAGGGATTTTTCCTTTATTCCGACAGCTCTGGGAAAGGTTTCATCGTATCCACTCCGAACCGACTTGCGTCGAACTTTCTTCCTACCCGAACTCGACCGTTTCACAAAAGAGGGTCCACCGTATCCGCATCCCAGCTGATAACATCGTCGATACGAATGCTAGATTTACCAAACCAGTCGTTTTAAAAAGAAGCACCATCATTACCCGTCAAGGTGTCAATCGTTTCGACCGGTATTATGAATGACAAAACGAACTGTGTTCCCGTTAACCTCGAGTTTACGGATGTACGGATATGTGGATTCTTTTTGTCATCTGAAATGCGTTAAGGACGCTCACCACTCCAGCGATTTTGCAGGGCCTCACGGGAACAACGATTCCGAACGTATTTCTAAACCGATCGAGCTTAACGAGTGTTCATATCGAAGATGAAACGTTGACCCGCGTTTATATGGGAGAGATTTTCGATAAGTGGTCATTTTCATGTAAAAAGGTGCAACGACATAATTTCAATGCCCTTTTTACCTAGGAAGGAGGTGTTTGATCGAAAATCGCTCCCATATAAACACACGTCAACGTTTTATCTTTAAAACGAGCACTCGTTGAGCTCGATCGATTGAGAAATACGCTCAAAATCGTTGTCCCCGTGGAGCACCTTTTTCGGGATTTTCGGGTTTCTCGCGAGGAATTTGGGCATTCCTTGGCAACCGTTGCCGACTCTAGGCGGAGCGTCCAATTGGCGTGTGCGGGCGGTCGGGCGTCACACACGTTTCGGCGCCTGGTCCAGAGGCGTCTAGCTGTTGCGTGAGTCCTATACGTGCAAAATAAGCACACATTTTTCGCCCGTTGCTAAACACCGCCCATTGTGCGTCGCGTCTCCCTCATCCGAGCGAGAAAGTACGTTTTGGTTACCTCCCACCGAATTCGATGCTAGTGCCATCTAGCGGTGGAAGTCCTCGTCCCCACTTTGGTGGTGAACGCCGTTAACGATGGATTCGGTAGATCTAGGATCGATCGAACGATCGGCTGTATCGAGCTACCTTTAAACGGAGGTTCCACTGTATTCGCACCCGAACTAACAGCGTAGATGTTAATCGAACGATCGGCTGTATCGACACCCGAGTCGAGGAGCGTCGACGGAGGTCCCGCTCCGTGTTATCGGAACCGGGCCCAACGACGTTAAAATAGAGGTTCCACTGTATCAGCGGCGAACGATGGATCTATTATCCGATCTCCTCGACTTATATTTGCGGTTAACGCGGTTAAGTCAAGAAACGGACGCGGTCGCGACGCGGCCCGAATAACGGACAACCTCCTACAAGTCGTATGCGATTATTAATCTTTATACATGCTACTTCTGTAAAACCGTCGTGTCGCCAAATTATGAGAAAGATAGGCGTGATCTCAGAAAGTACCCAGCTTTCACGGTTAATCGGGGCCACTGGTTTAAGGGTTGCTGGAAACCTCAAACGACTATCCGCAATTTTATGGCAATCTTGGAAAAGTTGCCGTTTTTCATCCCGATTCGACGCTAATTACGCAATGCGTAATACGAGCATAAACGTATTGCGAATGTCATAGATGGGACCTCGATAGGTATGGAAAAGAAATTCTTGCTTCAAATTGAACAATTTTGAAAATTGAAGTTATCTTTCTTGGTAACGATCCTCATCGCAGGGAGAACGTAACAATTCAGGGCGAATATTTTCGGTGGATTTATAAGGAAAGGCAACGATTTCTTTGTTATTAATGTTGATTGTTTTTGATAACCCGAATAAGTAACCTCCCGTCGAAAGGATATTTTCCTCCGCTAGAAAAAATACATTCCAGAAATGAAAAAGATTCGCACGCCTCTCGGACGACTTCGGAAATATGAAGGTCTTTATCCTAATTATCGGTACACCCTATTTTCGTCGTTATCGATTAGCGCGAGTAGTCTCGACGCTGCTCAAATCCCGTAAATCGGGAATACGGAAAGATATTTTCGGAAGCCTTAAAGTATATTGCGAAAAATTAGTAGAAAAGAAATCGGAAAACTTCATGAATATTCAGACAGCCGGAGGTCTTTGTTCCAATGAGGTATATCGATGTTCATTACCGCGAGTAGTCCCGACTGAGCGAGAAGAATTTGCCCAAGATTCGGCAGGCACTCGAAAAATGCGAAAGAAAAAAAAAAAGAAGAATGGCAGAGGTCGACAGTGACCCTTATCACGGCAGCCTCGGCACGTTTCCAATTTATGTTATCTCTCTTGTTGGTCGCGTTCAAGGGGGGTTGGAGTTGGGTGTCGATCTTCCTCGTCGGAAGAAGCCGAGAAACCAACCGATGGGGTTGGGGGTTGGCTATTAAGCACACACGTTGTACCTTCATTAATCGTTACTGAGCGCTGTGATACTCGCGTACACGAACTTTTTTACCCTCGTATAGGAACGCGTCGATCGTTAAAGCGATATATATCCTCCTCTACACGAAGACTGAATCCTCTCTCGCCAGTTTGTATATTATTAGTGAAACCGAGTGAGAGCGAGCCCGCCATTTGCCGTCCTATGCGGCGAGTCAATAAATCGATAAATTCACCTTTCAAAACGTAAGACACGCCCCGGGAGAGATTTAAACGTTTACAGGGCGTGTTTTTTTGTGGCACCGCCCTGGCGTTGTGCGTGTTTCTTCTTTCTTTTTTTTCTTTTTTTTAATTAATTTAATTGTTTATTCATTCGTCGGTCGCGGCGGTCGAATCTCCTGCCCACGATCACTTTGTATGTTACTCATTAACGGTACTAGTCAAAAGTATCGTATTTTTAGCTTTGCGAGAGGACTCGGGTTAGGCTTTTTCTCGATGTCATCTCTTGATTGAGGAAACTTCCGATATTCCGGATCGATCGGTCGAGGAGAAAATCCGCGAACCTCTTCGGGATTGCAGAGAAATGGATGTTTCATTTAATTTCTCGTCGTTCGTTCCTTTTTATTCCATTTCCGGATTTTGGAAGAAATCGAGGGTCGACTTTAGTTTCCGCTTTTTTTTTTTTTTTTCTTTGTTTTTGTTTTGTCGCCAATTTGTTTGAAGGATTTTTCTTTACTCGGGAGAAACACATAGATTCGGGTTTTCCTGATTTTGTTGGTTTTGGTTGTTTCTCCGGTTTTTCGTACTTTCACCAGTCGCCAGAACGCGCGATTTGATTTTCTGTGATTTAAACGTTTAGTGGGAAAATGAGAATAGATGTTTTTATGGGGATCGCGAAGGAAAGGGACCTCTCAAGAGAGGGGAGTTCTTTTTAGGAATTTCGAGATTCCACGATGCCCGAGGTGCCTGTTTTTCGAGAAATGTTAGTTTGTCTCCTCCATTTTCGTCACGTCGAAATTGAGATTTACCAAAGTCAGAAGGAACTTTTACGTTTAATCAATCGGAACATTTGATTTCTTTTGGTTTCTGTAATGTACTCTGGGGTTAATTATTAACAGAGAGAAGTCTTTTGATTTTTTGGGATTGATACGTATGGGATAGCTCGATCTCGGAGTGCTAACATTTTATATAAATACGATATTCATTTGTCGCTTTGAATACATGGGGATGATGGGCTTAGAACACAGATATCTAGACCTCGCATTGCAGTGGAAGAGGTAAACTAGAATGTATCGCGTGAGTCGACCGCACGAATTAGCGTGCATCGTGTACAAGTAATGATCAGACCTTACACCGAGGCTTGGTTTACACCGATCATTTGATACGCGTTTAAATTCGTGTGTACATCGTGTGCAAGTTACGATCAGACCTTAGACCGAGGCTTGGTTTACACCGATCATTTGATACGCGTTTAAATTCGTGTGTACATCGTGTGCAAGTAACGATCAGACCTTAGACCGAGGCTTGGTTCACACCGATCATTTGATAAGCGTTAAAATTCGTGGATTTATCGAACTGTCAGGATAAACGATCGTACATTGACTTGATACGATATGATCGAAAAGTACGTAGCGTACCAACTTCGTGCACCATTATTTATACAGGGAATTCGATAAAACTACACCTTTAGTACGCGTGCCAAGTGATCGGTGTAAACCACGTCCATGTATGTGGAGACTTCGCATTGCAGTAGAAAAGGTAAACGAGTGCACCACGTGATTTGACCACTCACTCGTACGGTTAAAGCTATTGTGCTTATTGAAAATTTGGGAGTAATGCAAGATCTAGATATATATGGTCTATGATGAAAGGGGCCACTATAGCGGCACTTTGTTAAAAAAGAAAAAAAAAACGTGTCACGTAAAAACTACTATAGTGACTCTTCGTAGCTAAAATGTTACAAAAATAGGAAAAATGATTAAAAAAAGTGAAAGAAACTCGGGGGATTATTTCGGGTGATTCCAACTAATTTGATTTTTTCGTCTACATAAATTACATTTAGTTAATTTATGATAATCTAGGTTCCACTTGTCGTTGCAGGAACGTTACGAAATCCCCTTTAAACATAAACTCTCGCAAAACATCGAACCTACGTTAATAACGAAATACGATAAAAATTCCGTTTAATTAAGTTTAATTTAAAAAATGGAGGGTTAAGTTAAACAGGCACTTTGGGTCGCAATTTACAGTTTCACGTCCGAAACGGTCACGTACGATTAAGATAAAGAACAGGGATTATACATCAAATGTGTGAGATTTTCTCGCGATTATCGAGAACAGGAAAAAGAAAGAGAATAAGAAAAAGCCCCATTTTCTACATAGGCTAAAAACAAAAAATCGGCAAGCGGGGATTCGCTCGGATTCGCGAAAGATTTGTCGCGTGCGAATTGTTGTTAATCCTGTTTTCCCTTTTCGCAAAACCGCGAGATTATTTTCCTCCGTTCGTCGGAGAGCGAGGAACGGACAGAGAAAGGGAGAGAGTGTTACACTTTTTTTTTTCCTTCACTTTTTGTTCGTATCTCGCGTCGTTCCCTTGTCGTTTCGCTCGTTCGGTTTTTTTTTTCTCGTTCGTGGGAGAATAGAATAAAAGAGAAGAAAGAAATGAGGGGGAACGAAAATCCCGCGAGCTTCTCGCCCTTCGAAAGGAATCGGAAAGAGCCTCGGTAGTCTGAGGGGATTTTTATATACATATATATATTTTTTTTTCCCTCTATGTGTCACGTCATCAGCTGTTGTAATTATTATCCGCGCAGGGGAGAAATTGCTTGTCTAGCGAATATCGGCGCTAATCGATTTAATTGATTGATTAACGTGACGACGGGATTTTTCAAGTGAAAGTGATTTGGTGGTACTGCAAAGACTCCTACCTTTCTCGTGTGCGCGTGACACGCAGCGATTTATCGAGCCGATTTCCTAGGATATTACCTTTAATTGCGCGTCCTGCTAACGAGCCGAGAGGACTAATTCGCGAAGCGAAGGAACTGCGTTGCTTGCGACATTGTATTCCACCAAGATTCAGCGTCGACATCGTTAATCCTTTGGCCACTAAGAGCACCTAAAGGCGTCCGATGTTTGGTCCAATATTGCCTGCACGTATTCATGAATTTCGCCCATATGTCGAAAGACCTCTATACAAAGGGTGAAGGTGATATGAAAGAAGGGTCATTTTATATATATATATATATAAACGTGAAAATATTTATAAAACTTTTCGTCAACTGGATGCATTGAATTATCTAAAACTTAACACGTGATTATGGAGGCCCTAAAGAAGTACGCGATGTTTATGAAACTTCATTTAAAAAAAGAAAAATGTCTTTTTTGGTTCTTGTCCGAAATAAATACCAATTTTTTTTTTCGAAAAATGAAATTTCACGAGCATCGCGTTATTTCTTATGGCCTTCATAATGATCGTGATGAAGTTTCAAATGATTCGGTGTATCCAGTATGGAGAAAAGTCTTATAAATATTTAAACTTTTTGGTATGTATATATGACACTTTTATATCACCTTAATTATCTAGCTATGGCGAGTCTACTCTTTGGACCTGTGCGAGCCGATGATATTCGCCCGTTACTTTGATTGACAGCTAAACGAGAGTCATTACAGACATTTCGGGAAAAAAAAAATGGCACTAAAAAATAAGCCACTATAGTAATGTTTCATAGGAAAAAAAGTCATTCAATGTGTCACTAATATGAAGTTTCGTTGAAAGCGTTATTTGAAGGGCAGTCTCTATAATGACGGTTTCATCAGGAAAAAAAAGTTATTCACTGGGAAGCCACTAATGGGGAGATTCGTTGAAAACGTCATTTAATGGGAAGTCCCTGTAATGACGTTTCGTCAGAAAAAACGTTCAGAGGGAAACCATTATAGTGACCAATCATCGAAAAACGTCATTCAGAGAGAAGCCTTTATAGTGGTGCTTCTTAGCTAAAGGGTTAACATTTGCTCCGATTCATCCGAATGCGTATTCTAGGGGTGAATTCGGCTACGCTGCGGATACAAGACTATTTCAAACCTTTGAAAACTTCCTTGAAAGAAGGAAGTTTGTAATAAAGTACACTTCGATTGATAGGGAAGAATCTAAATTAATGATAGCTATTTTTTGCGGATTTTTTTACGTTGAGTTTCTCGTATCGGCGATTTAAGCGAACCAAAGTGCGAGTTTTGTCAAACTGGATAGGAATTATAGTGTATGTTCAATTGCGTGAAATTGCATGTCGTATTAATTTGGTATTGACATTAACAGTGTTTAATGTGGTTTGTTGAAGACGTTGCAATTGAGGAAAAAATATAGCTTAGAAATCAGTGCGATTGAAATTGACTAATGAAGTGCACTTCGGGTAATAATAAAGCTATGTTAATTGCGAAATTTTTTTTTGCGTTAAGTTTCTCGTGCGCCTAGCTTGAGCGCGAATTATAATATCGACTTAGGAATTACGATGCACGTTAATTGCGTTAATTTGTTTCGTATTAGCATCGAGGATGTCCATCTCGGCTCGTCGCAGTTGCGGATTTAGAAATGCCGCGCTTATGGAAATCATTTGTAATCGAATATGCGGTTTCACGTACGAAGTGCGCCTGTTCAATGAAGTACACTTCACTTAACCGAGTGAACTTTTTTGCGGATTATTTAAATTGTCCTTCTCGTACTACCGGTTCAAAGCGAATTGACCGTCCGCACTTTGTAAAAGAGGGATTCCATGCGTTAATTGCGTTAATTGGTTTAGTATTAACATTAACAGTATCTGTCTCGGTTCGTTACTGTTGCACCATGGAAAGCGCCAGTCAGAATAGAGGTTAACCCGCGGTTTATGAACAACTACCCCGCGAAGTGCTACTCTTCATGTATAAATGAAGTGCACTCATCTTAACGAAGAAAAAGAAAAAAAGCGCACCTCTTTGTGGATTATTTGTATGATCTTTCTCATACTGCCGGTGTTTAAGTGAACTTTGTAAAAGAACTCGAGGAGGAAGACTATCTAGAAGGATTAACTTATCCATTAATTGCGGGAACTTGCGTTTTGCGTTAATCGGTTAAGCATTAACGTTAACAATGTCCGTCTCGGTCTGTCGCACCTTTCAAAACGCCGCGATTAAGAGAAGCAGGGAAGAACTGTCCTCCCTAAGGCGCAAGTCCGCGTTTAGCGAACGATTTTCCCCGCGAAGTACGTAGATGAAGTGCGGACTTCATCCGACATGGAAGTCATTTTCTCGCGCATTTCCGGTTTCTTCTTGTATTAATCTCGTGTACTTTCAATTTTCGATCGTTTTCCGGAGCCACGGAAGCACTTCGGGAAATTAGAACCCTTTTGAAGTGCAGGTGAAGTCGAATTTGGTCAATTTAAAGGGAAAAACAAAACAAGAAAACGGGAGGAGTTTAGTTCCCCACCGCTTTTGGAAATTCTCTGAAAAAAATTAGATGAGGTTCGGGCGAAGGACGTTTTCCGGTGAAGTTGCGCCTCGTAAGTCTAAGATCGGATCCGCCGTATGAAGTTGTACATTAAGCGGTCATTGTTATCAACAATGACGGGCATGTCGATTACGCCCCCGAATCGAAAAGACGCCATGAGGTCGCGTGGAACCAAGACAATGCATCATCGCTCTTCTTTCAATCTACCGTCAACACCGAATGGCCACTTTGAAGTTGTCAAATGAAAAGGAAACGTATATCCTCTGAAAAAAAGAAAAATGAAGCATCGAAGGACATTACGAAGACGAAACGTGGCATAATCTGGAGTCATTATCAACGGTTTTGTCATACAGATGTCTTTATTGCATAAGATGTGTGAACGTTTCATTTTGGCGGCCTTGAATTATTACAAATGTCTGGATATTTCGAATACAACCGCTTGAAAAACAACGAATTGAATTATAATGATGAAAATTCAATGCTGCTGCAAGGGTCCTTTGATGTAATTGGAATTATATTTAAATTAATGATTACATTGGATTAACTGCGACATTCTGTCTCTGAAATGTAGACAAATCGTGACATGTCTTGGGGTCGATTTTGTAACTCTAATCAAATAAAAATGTTAAAAGGGAGCAATTCTTACGATTTTGGAAATTTCACTAGAGTACATTTGTGAGATGCTATACTTTCAGTCGAGGAATTCCGCATTTTCACTGGGAGGATACAAAATCGGGTACACTCACGTGAGACGAAAATGTGGGAAGTGAACACTCACCGGAGATACAAAATCGACTCCCTCGTCCCGAAGCGTTTCTTCCCCCACCACGGGCACCACGCCTTCACGTGATTAGTCCGTTACCGGCGGAGGAAGGAACGCCGACCCAGTGTTGCCATCCATACTATAATTACAGTATTTGTACTATTATTCTAGTCCAGCGTACTGTCCATTTTTCGAACAATAATAGTCCACGAATTATACTATTATTTCCGAAGAAATTTTATCATGATCAACGAAAGGGACAATCTGAGTAGACAGTTTGCAACTGCTACGCGCGCGCAGCGTGCCAATAAACAACGACTAATTAGAACTATTCATCCTGATCATCAGAAATTATGAGTTTCTTCTGATTGGTTCCTGCTCTTGACGTGACATGACGCATTGCAGGGCTGCGCAGTCATAATACTCGACACATGGCGTTCCGTAACTAGAAATTATGACGTGCTTTCAGTTACTTTATAAAATATTATAACTTATTAGACATATTGAATTACTATTTTTTCTTTAAAGTGCAGGCAAATCTTTGATGAAAATATTTCAACTTCTTAATTTATACTATTATTTTAGCCCGACTGTACTAGAATGAACAGACTTGGAGCTGGCAACACTGCGCCGACCAATTAGAGCACGACAATCCTGCGCACGCACGCGAACCTCCCCTCCATCGCGCAACTCCCGGCTCGTGATGGGGGTAGTTCTCTTAAACCGTTACATTTTCGTTAACTGTTTTTAACATTAATTATCATTTATTAACGATAACCTTTAATTAGTTCGCAAGAGTCTCATGCAATAAAGACACGTTTATGATAAATGTATCCCGTAATTATTATACAGTTGGCGGGGAATTGGAAAAGTATGGCCGAGAAGAGCTTCACATTTTCTCGGTTCCACGTTTTCACTCCGTCGTCGCGTAATGTTGTAAACGTATTACAGAATGGAGCGGGGCACGCGTGTGAATGTTTTCGCGGTTGTATGCGTGGAAAAGCAGCGAGTGAGTCTTAGTACGGACGCAATTAGGGTAATTGTTGCGATCGTTTCGTTGCTCGATCCTCTCAGAGCCCTAGGTACACTCCGGGAGGCCGACGAGGAGACCTTTTATCGAAATTCCAAGATTACGAGGAAATTTACGAGAAATTAGAAACGGTCGTTTTTCCTGTGGACGAACAATTGCATCTCTGACTTATTGATGACTCTCCGCAGTTTTGTTGATTTCGACAATGGAGTGGGGGAACGTCACTTATTCGTTTTTCATTTCCAGAACAGTAAAATAATCGACCATTGAAAAGAAAGAAAGCATTTTTTTTTTTAAACAATTTTATTTTTGAAGAATTTCAAACGAGTTGAAATTACTTCTGAAATGCTGATGGTATTTTTGTTTAAACTTTTGTTCTCTTAATTCGCTTTAAAAAAAATAGGGTTTCATGAATCAAAGTGGATTCTTTTTTTTTTTTATCTAGACGAAAAAGATGCAGGAAACGTTCCCATAATTTTTACGGTAATTCTTGAGCATACAGGATTTTGGTTAAAAAAATAATCAGTAAATAATTTCATACTTTCACATAAGATAAAGATCAAGTGGAAAATTCAGTTATCAACATGAAGTATTTTTTAGTCGAGAGATCTGTGAAAAGGTAAAAATCAAACATCCTTGTAGGAAATTATTTCTACAAAGTATTTATACAGAGATATAATAAAATTGTCTTTGATGCTTCACATAAAAGGGATTTAAAGTTCTTTCGACATATAACATTTCTGCCATATAAGTAATTTTAATAATTTTTCAAAAATTCCCGTATGTTCCACAATAGAAGTAAAAGTGATTCCGTCTCGTATCCGCAAATTGTCTTGCAAATCAGAGAATCTTATCTTGGAATTTCTCTTCTCCTCGGATTCGTAAAACGGCTCTTCGGAGGTTACTCGAATGAATTATCGAAAATAATGTCAAAGGACGGGAAGGGGGAAGTCGTCGACCGGGCTAAACACTTCGTGGCGACTCGTTCGAATTGAAACGTTCACTCGAAGTCTAGAAGATTAATATACAGAATTCGGGAGTAGTATACAGAAGAGTAAATGTTGAAAAAGCTAGCTCGAGTCGCTCTTTCTTGAAACGAGCGTCGTCTCGCTTCCTCTCGCACATTCCGCCCGGACTGGACGAGGAGGGCGAATGTCTAGTCAAAATTTTTATAATATCACTTGTATCGATACAATACAATGAGATGTCGAGTCTCTGCAGAAATACGTGACGAGAGACGGATATTTATATACGTGTCGGTCGATAACGCGTATCGCTCGAAATGTACTTGGCGCGGAACCCTGCCGAGTTTTTCGATATTCACCGGGACGGATTTTTATGCGTGCCGATGTTTTCTCGACAGATCTTCGAAGACCTCTTTCTTCTTCTTCACCGATTCAGGATCTAAGGCGGATATTTCTATAAGAGAGAAAAGTTATTATATTTTGTATGAAGGTAATTGTGATATTAGTTGTTCATGCTTTCCCGCGTATTGGAGTCTCAAAGAGTAAACCTTCTTTTAAAGCGCTTATTAATGCAACTACTTGTGCCGGTATGAACATTTTTGATGAAGGTCTGGTTTGGTATTATCGATAATTGATGGAATTTGACTATCTATCCACATGAAATTAAACATTTACTTCTGAGAGGTCGTTAAAAACAAAAGGATTAGAGAGAGGCAAGATAACGCCACCTCTCGTTACTAGTTTTTTTTATCGAATATGACAATTCATGAGAATACAATTGAAAAATTATGTGACTGAAAACCACATTAAAAAAATAGTTAAAATTAACGCGAACAATTATTTCCAAATCGTACATTTTCTTTTTAATTTTATCTTGAAAAAGTCAAACGGTGAAATTGAAACTCAAACGCTACGAGTTTCTTTATCGATCAAATTGAACTGTCAAAGTTCGGACAAAAAAAGTCTAATTTCATACATATTTTTCTTCATAGAAAATTCGCCTTCGTAACGGGCCTGAATAAAGAAAGGAGAAAGATAATAAATATACGCTCTACACTTAACTATAAATATAGCTTTCCGAAAGAGGCCTTCGCATTGATTTGGAGCACAATTAATAACCACAATTAATAATTGCTCAATACAATCAAACTGATAAATGAAGTGATATTATAAACGTAACAATAAAGAAAAAGCCGAGGGGGCGTATTGTATTAAATATCGAGCGACACTCGAAGACGAGAAGAAAGAGAGCAAGCATGTATAAGTTTTTATATTTGATATACTACTTGACGGTAGAAAGAGTGAGGAGGGGAATTCTACCTGTAAAACTAGGAGGTGGAAGAGCAACGAGATGTCTATATAAAAAGAAACGTGAAAAAAGGGAGGCGCGATAACGAATAATTGTTTCCTGGTCGTTTAGCCGAAGGTTTATATTTCAGTGACGAACTAATTAGTTTTTACAGGATGGAAAGAGAGAAGTAATAAAGAAAATCAGGGAGGGAGCGAGAGAGAAAGAGAGATTATTACTGTCGAGAGGCGTATATTTATTTTTTGACCATGACATTATTCGAGGGAGAGAGAGAGAGCAAAGTGATATATTACAATTATTAATATATATTAAAACGTAACAATGAATATATCGCTGCGAAAACCTTTGCTGAATGTGTGAACGAAATATATAGAGAGAGTGAGAGAGATGTATAATGCGAGTATAACAATGTTACGTCCTTCGAAGGTACACAAAGGGGAGGGTGAATAATCGGTAATGAGTAATCAAGAGACGGAATGCAAGACCGTATGCAAGCCCCACCGCATTTTGCTCGATTAGAACGCGATCACGATGGTGATCGATCGATCGATCGATCGGTCGGTCGACCGTTGCCGAGGTTTACGCCGTATAAGAGGGGGAGCACGCGAGAGGGAGGTTAATTGTAGAATTTTTGGGGGGGATTAATTATCACGAAGGCGAAGGAGAGAGATAGTAAAGATGGAGAGACACGAAAGATCAGGGAGTGGGGTTATGTTTAGTTGCCGAGTCTATGTGTGAATCGCCAACGCGATTCCGACGATCGGAAGAGACACGGATTACCGCTCTACATTCGGATTCTCTTCTGTAGGTTTCACGAAAGTGCATTTCTTGTATGTTATACAGTATTATGATAGAAAATAAAACGGTAAACCTAAAGATTGCGGGGACGTGTTCTTATTACCTTCCCTATCCCCATTCTCTTCCTTTTTTTTCGCGTTTCCGTTTAGATTTAGGAAAGATTATCGATTTTTTGTTACCTTTTGCGTTTTTCCTTCTTATTTCATTATTTTTTGTCTACTTTTGCGGTGTGGTTAATTCCTTGTTGGCTTCTTTTCCGCATTATGGAAATGCAGTTCGTATCTAAGAATTGCCGTTCTACATTCGGATTCTCTTCTGTTGGTTTTTTTCAGTACATGGGCGAGCCAGTCATCATCTTCGCTTAAGGTGAAGTGAAACACGTCGAGGAACTTGATCGACGTCAATAAAGAAGATTTTTCTAAATACCTACGTTGTCGACGTTCGTTTTTATATCGACAACTGTGTCGAATTATATTGGGTATTGTACCAAATGGCATACTCCACCTGTCGTTTTCGTACAATAATTATAAAGAAATTGAATATAACTCCAGAAATCCTCTAGATTCATGCTTTCTGGGGCCCAAATTGACTGCAGAGGGACTCCCTGCGCCATCTGTGATTACCAGGTCAATTAAATTTTCACTTCGAGACCTCGTATTACCATCGTTTTGGCATAGAAGCGCATACAACACTTTTCTTGCCTTTATCCCGTTCAAATGCGAGTTTATCAATTACCAGAGTGTTCTAAATTGTCGTAAAATTGTCTTGACCCTTTCGTTTCTCATATCAGAACCTTCGATAATTGTATATTGATCGAAATGTGAGAGCTCGACGCCATTTTGGTTCTGGTCTGGGCTAAGTTAAACAATTTTATGCAGAAATCTAAATTTTAAATGTGTCAGGACAATTCTTAGATGATCAGGAGTGATGTGTTAAAGTTTCGGACAGTTTGGTCTAATACCCTTAAAAAAAGTGTTGTATTCGAATCGACTGATTTGAAGGGGGTTTCACTTCACCTTAAATTGCGCGCAACCGCACCAGCCACAGTCGAGCCATAAACTTAGGAATATAGAGACATAGCATAAAGTACAGTCTTAGACAAGGAAAGTGAAGCCAAATTGCGGGGGGATTTGGTGCCTGAATCGGATTGGTTAAATTTATGCGCATGCTCAGTACCGCTAATTATCATTTGTAAATACGGTAAACAACTTTAATACCTGTGAAATGTAATTTTCGTATTATTACTTCCAAGCGTCTTTTTTTTTCAATTTTGAAAGTCCGACCTGTTCTTACGGGACGGTATAATATAGTGCACCATTTTACTTTTATAAAAACTATTTTTTTATAACCTCACAAAAATACATAACTACTTACCACGTTTATCATAACCTACTTCGAACGCATTTTACGTCATTACGCTTGCGCAGAACATTAGCTAATCAAAGTTAAGTACCAAACCCGTCACCCTCCCCTCAGTAGCTCCCCCCCCCCCCCCCCCGGCATTTGCTGTCACCATATTCCTATGCTATGGGTCAAGCGCCGCCATCACCGCGCCCGCGCACTCGAGCGACTCCGAAACGCCTCGGAGACGCCGAACCGGCCGGAGAGGATACACATTTCGGCGAGGACGCGAGAGAGCGACGTCCACTGGACTCCGTCGATGGTTTCCTCTTGTCCGCACTGCCCTCTCCGGCCGTGCAGCGTACTGGCAGCGGGAGCAGCGCGGAATTTGAATCGCCTGAGGGGCAGTATGGATTTCCTAAAGAAAATAAATATTTATAAACAAAAACAATTAAAAAAAATTATTTAAGTATTATTGTGGAGTGTCCCTGACCCACCTAACGTAGTTTTTTTAATAAAACATGTTCTATTAAATGTTAACAAGTTTCTTAGCGATTCAATTGTTCACCGAACCGAAGTTAGAATATTATCTTAGCTTAAAAAATATATAGTATCTAAATATATATACAGTGAAATACCGTAGGAAAATTTACGATGCATCACCTTTCGGAGATAGGAACGAAATCGTGATTTCATGTCTCTTATATATTTACGTTCTACACCATTCTTCGTATTCCTTGAATAAATGGATACCTGTAAATCATTAAATGAGCATGTAAATGAGCACCCGTAAACATAAGAAAGACTTTCCTTTTCCGAGTTTATTATAAACACAAATCGGAGTAACTCTTATGAATTGACTTCATTCGAAATAGGTATCCAAAACGTAAAACCCCATATCCATTTCATATTTGAAATAAGAACAATAAAGTATTATGGATTTCCAATTTTAAATAGATTTTGAATCTATTTGCGCTTGAAATTAAATACTTCCAGAGAAATGAGAATATTAGAAAAGAATCGATCAGAATGATACTTATTCTATCAACTGAATCAACTCTCGAAAAAGTTAAACAACACGAGTAACTCGAAATAGCCACATTGGCAAAAACTAATGAAATTAACTTGTTTACTTGCATTTTAAATACAAATACAAGTCATAAAATTACGTGTCCGAAAAAGGCATGGACAACGAAGGGTTAATATTACGACTAGATGGCATAGTTAATTCGAGACGACATTTTTCGTGGAGGAATGATCCTCCATTCCGTCTGTTAATTACTTGATCACGGTCGCTGCAAAATGAAAATCCGCCTTGTAAGCCGCGGAAGGAAGGGACGATAAGGCCCGAGGGTGAACGACTGCAAGCGAGAACGCCGTCGGGATGGGACGAGACCGTAACCCGGGGTAGAGAGACAGACTTCCTAGCCGGAGTGTAAACATTGATGCTAATCCGATTATCGGGAGCCGATACCGAGACTCTCACAACAGGGAGTGGAAGGCCCGAGGTAGGAGTTTTGAGAGTGGTAGAGGAAGCCCGGGGCCTATGCGACCCGTTGGAGTCAGAGAGAACGCCACGTCTAGGACCCTCGAGCCCCGAGCCGGCCCCGACGAAGGGAAACTTATTTTTGGTCTCCTTCCCTTTTCCCTCAATGTGTCACGTTTGTCAGAAAATTCATATAACGAAATATTGGCCATTTAAATTTACTTTGAGGTGGTACAGGGCTGTTCGACCGTCGTGAAATATGCTATAACTTGTTTACATATAATATCATATTGTAAGAATGTCAATTCCTTCAATTTGTATTATTTTAAACTACGGAACTCTGAAATTTCATCATTTTTCAGTTTCCACGTGGTTTATAAATTTGCATGTCTTAATAAAGCAGGGACGACGAAAAGTTAGAGTTACGAGTGGACGGCATAGTTTATTCGGGACGACAGTTCTCGCTTAGGAATCGATCCTCCTTTCCCTCTGTCAATTATTTGATCGCAGTCGTCGCAAAATGGCAATCCACCTTGCGAGCCATGGAAGGAAGGGGCGATAAGGCCTGCGGGTGAACGAGTCCGAGTGAGAACGCCGTCGGGAGACATAAGACCCGCAAGAGAGGAAGGGAGAACGCCGTTCCGGAAGGATCGAAGCCGTAGCCCGGGGTAGAAAGAGAGTCTTCATCGCTGGCGCGAAAACATTGACAATAATCCGCTTATCGGGGAACCGACATCGAGACACTCGCAATAGGGGGTGGAAGGCCCGAGACTGGAGTTTTGAGAGAGGTAGTGGAATTCCGAGGCCTTTGTGACCCGAAGGAGTAGATTGCAGTATATTTCGTAGCATGAATTTTCTGCCAAACATGACACGCGTAGCGGAAGGGAAGAAGAACGGGGATGTAGTTCCGAAAAGCGCATAACTTTTGAATAATTTGAATCTTCGTATATCTACGTATTTTGACGCGCTGATTACGAATATGATGGTGAAAATTGACAAAAATGTCTTCAAAGTAAAATCAGTTTTTAATAATTTTTCGCCTTACATTATTTTGATTAATATTGTTCAATAAAGATAACCGATAAAAATAAAAAGTGTAACTGTTGAATAAAATCGATTCTTTATGTTCTATACATTTTTGTTCGAAAACTGTCATTTATCGAGAAAAATGAGATACATTCCTAAAACAGGTAATTAGTACAACTTATCTAAACGACCTCGACCATTACTTGCGTGGACTGAAGGCTTCGACCACCTCGAACCCCAAGGTATATAAAGTAACCTGACCTGACCACCCCCCCCCCCCGGCTTTAGCTCGTTTACTGTTTGAAGATTTCCCACAGTTAATTACACTTTTGTAATTGAGGAATGTATCCCATTTTTCTCTAAAAGTGTCGGCTGTGGAGAAAAAAATGAATATAACGTAAAAGATGCATTTTTTTCGAGAACAACTTTTATCTAGGAAACATTTTTCTCTCATACCTGTGCTAAGGAGAAATAATGTCAAAATGTGCAAAAATTATTAACAATCATTTTCATCTTGAAAATGACACTGCGCCAATTTCCACTATCATATTAACAATCAATGGGTCAAGATAAGTAAGTATAAGAAGTTCTTAATTACTCAGAGGCATGCCCTTCCGGAACTTCACCCAAAAACGGTAAGCCATCCGAACAGCGAAAGTCCATCGACACTCAACTTCGGCGGTAACACGAGGACAGAGGATCGGTGGGGTAAGTGGACTGCATACTTGTCTCTATATCCGCCCTAGTGGCCGTGTGTCCGAGTAAGATAGCCGAGTGAGATAGATCAAATATGATGCGCTATACTTAGAAATTGAAAGATAGACTCATGCGGCCGGGTTTCAGTCCCTGACCAGGAATAGGCGACCCTTCGTCGGGGCCGGCTAGGCTCGGCCGCCGGCTCAGGGCTCGAGGGTCCTAGACGTGGCGTTCTCTCTTACTCCTACGGGTCGCATAGGCCCCGGACTTCCTCTACCACTCTCAAAATTCCTGTCTCGGGCCTTCCACTCATTGTTGTGGGCGTCTCGGTATCGGCTTCCGATAATCGGATTAGCATCAATGTTTACACGCCGGCGAGAAAGACTCTCGCTCTACTCCGGGCTGCGGTCTCGCCCCAACCGGAGCTCCATTCTCCATTGCTCTCTCGCGGATCTAATGCCTCCCGACGGCGTTCTCGCTTGCAGTCGTTCGCCCTCGGCCTTATCGCCCCTTCCTTCCGCGGCTTGCAAGGCGGATTGTCATGTTGCAGCGATCGTGATCAAGTAACTAACAGAGGGAATGGAGGATCAATTCCTCCACGAAAAATGTTGTCTCGAATTAACTATGCCATCTAGTCGTAATGTTAACCCTTCGTTCTCCGTGCCTTTTTCGGACACGTAATTTCGGACTTGCATTTGTATTTAAAATGCAAATAAACAATTTAATCTCATCTGTTTTTGCCAATGTGGCTATTTCGAGTTACGCATGGTGTTTAACTTTTTCGAGAGTTGATTCAGTTGATAGAACAAGTATCATTCTGATCGGTTCTTTTCTAATATTCTCAATATCTCTGGAAGTATTTAATTTCAAACGCAAATAGATTCAAAATCTATTTAAAATTGGAAATCCATAATAGTTTATTGTTCTTATTTCAAATATGAAATGGATATGGGGTTTTACGTTTTGGATACCTATTTCGAATGAAATCAATTCATAAGAGTTACTCCGATTTGCGTTTATAAAAAACTCGGATAAGAAAAGTCTTTCTTATGTTTACGGGTGCTCATTTACACGCTCATTTAATGATTTACAGGTGTTCATTTATTCGAGGGATACGAAGAATGGTGTAGAACATAAATATATAAGAGACATGAAATCACGATTTCGTTTCTATGTCCGATAGTTGATGCATCGTAAATTTTCCTACGGTATTTCACTATATATATATTTAGAAACTATTTCTTTTAAGCTAAGATAATATTCTAACTTCGGTTCAGTGGATAGAACAATTGAATCGCTAAGAAACTTGTTAAGATTTAATAGAACATGTTTTATTATATTCTTTATAAAATTCTGTAAATTATCATTTAACAAAAACTACGTTAGGTGGGTCAAGGACGCTCCACAATAATACTAAAATAATTTTCATTAATTGTTAAATATTTATTTCTTTAGGAAACCCATTCTGCCCCTCGAGCGATTCGATTTCCGCGCTGCTCCCGCCGCTGGTACGCTGCGCGGCCGGAGAGGGCAGTGCGGACAGGAGGAAACCATCGATGGAATCCAGTGTAGAAACGGTGCGCACGGATTGGTTAACGTGGAAGTGGAATAGTATGAAGGTCTCCCATCGTTTCATCTTTCTCACATAAATGGTTACTAAACTGCGTGAGACAAGGATGCAATGCATCTAAATCTACTTCTCTTTGAAAAAAATTTGCCGTTTACGTTTAAGCGTGGCAAGCATTCCAGTTTACTATATGTACATATCAGTGATTGTAATTTACGCCGAGGAAATTGATGGCTTGCGAAGAACAGTCGCCCAACTTGCCGCCATTTTCAGATCTCAGTCTCCCGAGCGCTCCTTCCCATTCACCGTCTTGTAAAATCATTACTCCTGCGCAGAGCGCCAACCAGAGGTCACTACGCAGCCCCTGGCCCCCCACTATCGCAAATCCGGGTGACGTTTGGTGAGTCACATCCGGCATCTCCGCGACTCGGCCTTTCCGTCCCTAACAGCGGCAGAGGTAAGTCACGCTGCGCGTCGCTCCTCAAATATCCCAGAAATTTGCGAAATATCCTTCGAAAAGCGTCTCGCCATCCTCGCAGTGAAGCTGTCGCCTTACTTGTCTCGTCTTGTTACGTTTTAGAGACCTTTAGCCGCTGAATTGGCAGACGCAAGCAAGACTTGTTGGAAAGATCATTTAGGGATCGGGAAAGCATTTCAAGCAGAACCAACCATGTAAGTATCACGGAATTATTTATCTCTAGCTGCCGCGTGTGGATTTTGAAGCGAGGCACGTGTTAATTTTCTCGATTTCGAGTGTTTTTCGTGAAATAACGGTACCCTTTGTCCTTTGGCGAGCGCAATTGCTGGAAGGCCGCCATCTTTGTCCTTGGCCGTCGTTTCTAGTCGATTCTAGATGCCTCTTCTGCGCGTGCCTCGGTTTATTGACCCGCGCCCGTTTCTTGACGCTGCTGCGGATTTTACTAGCCCGGCCTAGCAACGCGAGGGTTTTCAACATTTATTAACGGGGCTTCCCTTCGTTGTTACTTTTGTCGACCATTCGAGCACTTGTCGCTCGTGCCCGCTCATGTAATCTGCACGCGCGATGTGCAATGGAATTTTCCGCTTTCGCGAATCTGGGACGAAACGTTTCGCATACGAATTGTGCAAAACGTTATACGAATTATTATATTCTTTGTTTCCATTATCTTCGATTTTTAATAATGCAGTGGAGTTCATTCGTTACAATGCATTTAAAAATGTAAAGTATTTGGGAAACATGATTAACTAAAAATGGTTAATTGTTGGATTGCATAATAATGCATATTTAATTTCCTTTTTGTTTCAAGAAAATTAAGACAAATAAATGTCAAGATACAGCAGTTAGCAAATGTAGATAAATAGGATAAATGTTACAAGATAACGTGTAGTTAGTTTCCTTTTTTTACTTAAAACGGATTAAAATGTTTAAAAACATTTAGTAGGGATATGAATGATTATAACAGGTGAATATACTATTAAATAATGTAGTTTAAACATGAAATTGTAACATTTGGAGTGTATTGAGTAGGAATTTCTAGTGAAAAAATGTTTTAGCATTTGATTACTCTTTTCCTTTGTAGTAATTGTGCTTGAGTACATGTGATTGCATCATTAATAAACACATGTATCATTGATATGGTACACTATATCTAGTACAAATAATTTAGTATTGTATGTTCTTAAGTAGATATGAGGGGATGAAATTATAAATAATATAGTCTATCATCTCTAATAGTGCATTTTATAAAAAATTGGGAGAGATGTAGGTAGATTAACTGTTTGGTTCTTTATCGATATGCCAAGTATTAGGCATACGTGTAGAAATATTGTTACTAATTGTAATTGAACTTGTATTTATTTTCATATAGTTTTAGAAACAGAAATTATTCAGGCTTAAAGTAATTTATTATTTGTTGAACGTTTTCATGAAATGTGTACGTACGATTAGCAATCGGTTTTTAAATATACATAATATGTAACAAATATTTAAAGATTACAAATGTAAAGGGTTTAAAAATGTTTAAATGGTTCTTTTGAGTGAGTGAATATTGAGGAAAACAAAATATTTACTAAGAATTTAGTGTACATACATGGATAACTGATGTGGGTTTGGAAACATTTAGGAACTAAAGAAGTATAAAAATTAGAAATAGAATCAGTTTGCTATTTGATAAAGGCTTTTAAGAAAATTGGATAGAATCATAAAGGTGTGTGACTGTGATATTTAAAGATATAAACATTGCCGAGATATTCTGTGTAAACTATTACTAATGTGAATGTTGAGAAAGTTTGCTTTTTTTTTTTTGGAAGGGAAGACTATCTGATTGAGCAGTCACTGATTATTGTACTGAAAATTACTAGCTGCTTTCCTTGAGAGTATCGTATAAAACCAGCATTCAAGGTTTTAACTTTCAGCTCGTATTATACCATAGTCTGCTGTGCTATAATGTATTCCAGTCTCATAGTGATGTGTTTTGTTTTAAGAAAGTTGTAAGGCGCAATGCTTTTTTTAAATCAAAGTTCAATTACAACAGTTCAGTGCTTTTATACAAGTTACAAGTTATTAATAATTTCTCAACTTGTAGAACAAATAGTTCATATAGCCTTTTCTGAAAGATTATGCATTAATCTTTCATTTCATAGAAATGTTATTGGTAGTGATTAAAAGTAACTAATGCCTATATACTATGCTTTAACGTTTGATTTAATATACATTGCACATCATACTGACATTTCATATTTTTTTATCAAGAAAATTATAAGCTTATGTACAAATACTTATTGTCACAACATATTACATATAGCCCCGATGGTAAAATAGAAGAATCCTCAAAACGTTTCTTTCGCTGTTAAATATTGATTGTCTATGTATTTTTTAATCCGCAGATGTCAAGAAACATCCAATTGATGCTACCTTTGGTGTTGATATTTCAGTTTATTTAAAAATTCTTTGAAGCCTCGTGTATAGTATCAATTGTTAAAAGAATATACCAAGTCGGTAATATTATTCTGTCAGAGTAGTCATTCTTCATATTGAATTGGTTTTCTCCTAAATTTCAATCCAGAGATATCAAGGTTTTTATTTTAAGAATTCAGGAAGTTTACATGGATAACTAATTTTCTTTGTTACGAGGATACCTTGAGGGCTATGACTAAGGCTTCTCGGTACTCTAACCATCGCAAGCGATCATAGGCGAGTGATAATAGTTGAGATTTATTTCCATTTCAAGGCTGCGCCCACTTACAGGTGTACTTGGGGCTTTGCGTCGGTTAGTATTAAAGTTCAGATTGTGTTTTCTTGTAATACAGGGGTGGGCAAAGCTCGTTTCTTGCGTACCACTGCATCATGAGAAAGCTCCTATTTGCACCAGGTAGCCTAACTTAAAAACGTTGGAATCATAGGCTATGCTTTTAAATAGTTTCTTTCTTTCTTATTTCACATTTTTCTGTGTCAATCAAATTTCATTAATTTTATTCATTGTACTTGAGCGCACAGTTTGCCCCCCATGTATTATACAACCTAAGCATAGTGTATTACAGCTTGTAGAAACGTTTGAATTGTGACACTAATATCAATGAATTTCATTTAAGGTGGCATCGTATCTATTAATGGTGTTAAAACTACCCATTTTTTAAACAAATGCAGGAAACATTAAACTACATTTAATCCTTTGCGGTCGTATGTCTACTCTCAGCCACCAAATTTCTTTTGATCTTGGGAAAATGCGACCGCAAAGGGTTAAATACAATTTAAGCACGTTATTATAACCATACCAGGCCCATACGTACCCAGAAAACTTTCAGATACGTATTAATATCATTATTTATTATCTTATATAAAACACTGAGTTATGCTCCATTGTAAAGAACCATACTTTGGAGTATGTCAGAAGTTTGTAAAAAATTTCAAGCAGACGGATTATTCCAGAGTATTCTGTCTTTGGAAGGATCATGATGAGTACTTGTTCAGAAATAATTTTTTTCATTAATTTCCGATACCATTCAATAGTTATAAAAAATCTTATTATTAACACGTTGATTGCCACGTCACCCATATTTGGGTGACATACCAGTCAAATAAAATGCGCGCGGCAGTCAACGTGTTAAAGTATGGAAAATTTGGGGAAAAAATCTTCATAGATAAGTGTAATTCTGGATAATTATGCTTCTACACAATTGTTAGTAGCCACTGTAGTTATGTATTCTATCAACTTGTATACAAAGTGAACAATGCAGACTAAAACTTGAGATACCTCACAACAAAGCTTAGAAAATGGTTTTAAAATTTCAAAACAATTTTAACATAAAGTGATAATATGTACCTAAAAGTATGGATAATAACAAACTGTATTTACAATTTCTGTTTCATTTTTTGTCTGTATCTGTCAGAAAAACGGGTATTTTAACACCATCAGTAGATATGAATCCCCTTTAGTAACAGTTATGCCAGCAAGTGTGCTCGTTTCTTGCATTTTAAGAAGGGTATAGCGTATTTGTAAGCAGTGCTGTTAAGCTTGGGATAAAAAAAAAATGTGTTTTCATGAATTCTTTCCAATTTCATGTAATTTGTTTTTTTACTTGATTTACCGTACTAAATTATGCGTTTAAATAATGTTACTACTATTAAAAAAATCTTACCAAAATTAGATGTAGATGATTATAAGAACCTTAATGCAACAAAGTGTTGTGTTCCATTTTTCAATTCCAGTATTTAAATTGCACTTTTAAGTTTGAGTTTGATAATGACTTGTTACGAGCAAAGTATACATTCCAAGCCTTGGGCGCTGCTTGCACTCGAAACGTTTTGCTCGATATCCTTGGTCTAACTCATCTGAAAGAGGCCATATAAAACATTGGCAGATGCAATGTTCTTCATTAATGAAGTCACTTTTTGTGTTCAATAAAATAAGTCAACAAAATACCGATCGAACCCCTCTCATTTTGGCATGCCTGTGCCTAGAATCTCGGCAGAGCATAAATGCTTGTGGGAGGTAGATTAAAAAGATCTGTGAACTAATGCCTTCGGTGTCCACACACATTATGTCTGGATTCCATCCTCAAAGTTCACTACAAAATTCATTTGAAGCATTCCTCGAAGTTAAATGCTCGAGTCAGAAAGTAAACGTGCAAATTTTAACGAAAAGCTTTCACTCTATTTTCAGGACTTACGGTGTTTCGTCCGGTGGTTACCGTAATGGAGGAAGTCGAGGAATCAGTGGTCAGAGGAATGGCTTTGGGGGAGGTGGTGGAGGAGCAGGACGGTTCGGCAACCGAGGCACTATGGGTGGCGGAGGTGGAGGACCAGGTCGTAACATGCGAGGAGGCAACGGAGTCGGAGTAGGTAGCAACCTTCGCAAGCCCAACTGGGAGTACGAGAACTTGAAGCCCTTCAAGAAGGACTTCTACGTGCCCCACCCGAACG
The DNA here is from genome assembly GCF_000612105.2 of Orussus abietinus. Lineage (NCBI taxonomy): Eukaryota > Metazoa > Arthropoda > Insecta > Hymenoptera > Orussidae > Orussus > Orussus abietinus. The sequence goes on from NW_019394446.1 coordinate 101,526, forward strand.
TCCAGACCCGTCATCCTAGGGAGGTGGACATCTACCGAGAGGAGAAGCAAATCACCCTGAAGGGCGAAAAGGTTCCCAACCCAATCCAGTTCTTCGAGGAGGGCAACTTCCCCGACTATGTGATGCAGGGCATTCGCAAGCAGGGCTTTTCAGAGCCCACTGCCATTCAGGCCCAGGGTTGGCCGATCGCCATGTCGGGGCAGAACATGGTGGGCATCGCCCAGACTGGCTCAGGAAAGACCTTGGGCTACATTCTACCAGCGATCGTGCACATCAACAGCCAGCAGCCTCTCAACCGAGGAGATGGCCCGATAGCCCTGGTGCTCGCTCCCACCAGGGAGCTGGCGCAGCAGATCCAGACCGTGGCCAATGACTTTGGATCGCTGTCTTATGTTAGGAACACCTGCATCTTTGGTGGGGCCCCCAAGGCCTCGCAGGCTCGAGATCTGGAACGTGGCGTGGAGATTTGCATTGCTACTCCGGGCAGACTCATCGACTTCCTCGAAAGAGGCACCACGAATCTCCGTAGGTGCACCTACTTGGTCCTTGACGAGGCGGACCGCATGCTAGACATGGGATTCGAGCCACAGATCAGAAAGATCATTGAGCAGATCAGACCAGACAGACAAGTGCTCATGTGGTCCGCCACTTGGCCTAAGGAGGTTAGGAATCTTGCTGAAGAATATCTTACCAACTACACCCAGCTCAATATTGGTTCTCTCAGCCTTGCTGCCAATCACAATATTCTTCAGATCGTCGATGTTTGCCAAGAAAACGAGAAGGAATCCAAGTAAGTTAACTTATCCTGATATGACGCTTTTTTTTAATTTTTATGAACTGAAATTTATAGGGACCGTTCATTGGCAATGGTTTAAATTTAAAGAAATGCCCTTTTTTCAGTTAAGGGGCTTAATTTAAAGTAAATTCAAATTATTATAAGTGAGGTATTTTTAATCTATGATAGGAAAAGATTCAATGCTGACTCCATAATTATTAAAACAAAGCTGTTATGTTAAACAAAACTAAACAAAAACAGTGTATTCTAATCCAATTGTGTTTATATATTGGAAGGTATCCATAAATGCTGTTTGATCAAGGTTTAGAGTTCTCTAAATTGCTAGATTATTTGTGCCTACAACTATTTTACAATGTTCCATAATAATTTTTGAGTACATCAAGTTATAGCAAAACAATAAGCATACATCGAAAGGTCGAATAATTTGTTTCTTAAGCTGAGATAAGCTAAAAAAATTTGGATTTAAAAATTTTTTTAATTTTCAATACTTATGATGATATGTTCTTTATGATACTTTGTGATTTTGACTATACACTTTTCTCTAAGAAGATCTGACTGTTCTAGAACAAATGCTTTAACATTTGAATGGATAAACCGTTTATTAACCTGTACGTTTTCTTTCCTATTTGCAGATTGGGTAACCTTCTGCAGGAGATCGGTAACGTTAACGAAGACGGAGGAAAAACGATCATTTTTGTGGAAACCAAGAAGAAAGTAGAAAACATCACGAGGAACATTCGTCGCTATGGTTGGCCCGCAGTGTGTATGCACGGGGACAAATCGCAACAGGAACGTGATCATGTTCTCAGAGGTAGAGGATTTCTTTTGGTCTCCTTTCCTTCACAGATTTAATAGTTCTGTAATAAATTCAGTTTTACACATAATAGCTAATTCTAGTTTTTCTCATGATACGAGAATTCTCCATCGGAGAGTCTTATAACCTCCAAGTCGAGATTACACACCAACTATGTACCTGTTTTTAACTGAAGATTTGTTTCAATCAATGTTAAACTCTATGCATTTTGTTCGTATGGACCAATAAGAGAAAATAACCACTGGAAAAAAGAGGGTATTATTTATTGAATTAATCGTTTAACTGCTTATCTATGAGCTATCGATATAGTAGACTGTTAAATCAATTGTGTCAGTAAAGGGTTAATTAATAAAATAGCGTTTATAAAGTGCATGCTTAGCTTAAATTCCTTTCCAGATATTTAACATTTAATTTAACTATATTATAAATGAATTACTGAAGGGATAAAGGATTTTAATTGTGTTGTAATTTTTCTGTTACAGAGTTTAGGAACAAGAAAGGTTCGATTCTTGTAGCAACAGACGTTGCTGCTCGTGGACTGGGTAAGTTGTCTACAGAAACAGGGTTAGGTTTCAGTGCATACTCGCAAAGTTTAGTTTGGTACGATGAAAGATCGAAGGCCAGGTGACGTGTCGGGGGTTCGACTGGGCCAGGTCAGGGGACTTAGGATGAGTGGCGATGTAGCACAGACTGGTAATATGAAGGTGATGCCTCACTAGTGGAAATCCAAGAGCCAAATACGTTAATTCCTTTTTTCTTTCTCCATACGTTCAATCGGTACGGAACATCCATTCGATTTGATACACCACTGTTACTGCGAAGGATAAAAACCATAAGTTTCCAGAGCACGAACGGTTTCACGATGTCCAATCTTGATGTTCGCTGTCACGATACTCTGTGCAAGAGGCTTTTTGATGCATTGAAACCTCTGTGATGAGAAAGTGTTGCGAATGCTGGGTGAGGACTTCGAAAAGACCTCATCGAGACCTGGGGATTAAAGTAGATTATTTATTTTTATATACTTTTACTTGCTTGGTAAATAAATGTGGAAGATCTAATCGTTTCGATGCACCTCTATCAAGCCAAAGGATAGAACTGGTTATCGTAGTGGTCTGAACTTTGCATAAGCAGTTGTGCCTCTGCGTAAGGGCTTCGGTAAACTGAGGTTTCAGTGTACTTTGAAGTGTTACGATAAATGACACTCACTGCAAGTGCTGGTTGAGGCCTTTCGTAAGGAAAAAGGTGTATTCTTGCAGTCGAAGTACTCCCAGCAGGAAAAGGTGACCATGCTACCTTTCGGCTTAACTCCGAAGCCTGCAATTTCGGGACCTTGAACATTCTCAAACTTCGCATAAGCTTGCAGCCTGTGCAATAGAAGGCATTAGTTTGTTGGTTCGAAGAACTGAGTCACTCCGTTCATTTTCCTTCATTCCCCCCCCCCCCCACTTATACGAAAACTGAGCCCGCAGTCCTGAATTCTGCTAGGTTTTTTATTTTTCATACACTTGCTTGAAATTATTTAAACGTTTAATTTAGTTTCTATAAAGTTGATTTAAGTTAGAGAATTACGGTTGGGTAAACAACAATCATAATAAACATAATCGAGAAATTCGATGTGATTACAATTATTCGTTACGACTGTAGTGAATTTGATGTTTACTGAATGGTCAAAAGGAAAATTGAATGAAATAATATCAAAGTGCATAGTTTTATTTGTTAAGGGGATGTCAAAGTGGCATCCGTACAGTCAATCGATTATAAAACTTTTCTCTGAACTGGCTGTGCTGAATTGTTTCAAACTTTTCAACGTGAATGTGGAGGCTGTAAGGAAGGTCTTGACATTCATGACATTTTATTTTTTATAACATTGTAAAAATACCTTGGAACAAATTTTTAACAAATTGAAATATGAGTTTCAGGACCTTACTTGTACCCTCCACATTTATATTGTAAAGTTTGAATCGATTTGGTACACTCAGTTCGGAGAAAAGTTCCGTGATTGAGAACTGTTTGACGCCACTTTCACATCACCTTAATCAGAAAGTGTTTATGCAATCAAAATTGTAGCCAAATATCGATTAGGAATATTATGCGTTTTCCTTGTCTCTGATGTCAAAATTCAATATGGCCGATCTGGCATTACTGAATTCTTAACATTTTTTTTTTGTTATTAAAAATGATGGTGCATTCAGAGGAGACAACTGTTGAGTGATCGGTTAGCGCTCATCTGCTGAATGGGTACGTTTACTCAACATATTTACTGATCAGACCATTCTGATCGCCATTTTCAGCAGAAAATCGCAACATGTTCCCAACTCATCCATAACTGTTTTTCCCTCTGAATGCACCCATTGTATTCAGTACGCTGGAAAATTGCATTGATCCAAATTGTATGATGCACTGATTTATTTGAACAAAAATGAAATAAGATGGTACTCAAGCAATTTGTTTAAATATTTGTTAACTTGAATATAAAATAAGTTACTGAAAGGAATGTTGAATGTAATTAGTTTAGCAAATTAACAACAATTTTGGGATTGACCCGGAATATTTAATTATCAAAATAAGGAGTGCATCAATATACACATGTACGTACCAGCTCAAGGATTAATAATCGATGGCAATTTAATTCAGTCTTTCATAGTATTATAGTAGTACTTCCTTAGTTTTAAGTTGACTCACTTAAATAATAAGTTTTGCTAATGCCGGGAGACCAACTCACAGCAGACGAACATAAACGATCTTGAATTCTACGATTTACATGACATTGCAATTATTCTTCAAAACTGAATTCACAAAGACCTAAAACGATTAACAAGAACGAAGTTTGTTAACGGTAATACATAAACAGGCCAATGCCACTGCCAAGGGTCTTGATTTCATAAAGTAAAGTAATTACGTTTATAATGTTTTAAGTACCAAGGATTCGTTTGAAGAAAACTTACTTGAAATAAGAAATTATTTGACGAACCTAACGGAATAATATCAAGACAATAAATTAACTAACTATTACACTTATAGTTACTGACATTTCTATCATGGACAGAGAAATACATCGACTTATCCCAACTATCGAACCAACTAATGCCACTTTGAATTAAACTACTAACAACAAATTGTATTATATATATAAAGCAATCTAATGCAGTCTATAAGACGCCAAGATCCCTCATGCGAAGGGCTTGTGCTGAACGATTGAGAACTGTGATCCTTCGACTTTCCGTTCTGTCTCTCCGGTCGATTCGCAAAGGCTCCCCGGGGAGTCTCTGCGAGGGCTTAATCTTTAGCGATCTTAAGTGTGGGCATCTTGTAATTTATGTTAATCAGTCTGGTTGTCCTTTGTTTCAGAGGCACATGGTGCACAGTCTGGTGTTGAGTGTGCAATGAGCGTAGAGTCCAGTCGTAGTAAAATGCTGAGAGGCCATCGCTCACTCACTCCGCTGTGTTCTAGAAAAGAGATGATATATGCAAGCGATATTACTTGACTTGAGGAAGTGTCGTGTGCCTAGAGAAACGAAAACAAAACACGAACGTGGAAACGCAAAAAATGTATATATATTTATATATATATATATGCAGTACACGTGTCTAGGAAAGAAATGTCAAGCGAAGCATATAACCTAATGTGCCTCTGCGTACTCACCTGTGTACCACATGTACCTCATGTATCTTGTCGACGGACTGTCCGAATCCTTGGCAAGTTTCGTCGACTGTGTGGTGCAAGGGTGTGATGATCGTCCTTCGTGCTGGTTGGCTAAGGGAGATATATTCGACTCCGGTTAGCACGTGACACTCCGGTGACACGTCGTGTGCTACACCGAGTAACCAACGTCAACTCCATAGTCAACTTACCACAGCCGGTGCGAGAGACAACTGGTCAGTCATTGACTTTGCTACTATCGCTACTCGATGGGGACGAGATCTCACTGTAGGACCGATTTGACACTAGCGACCCTCTCGATACAGAGTTTGGAACGCTACCAGGGTTTGTATTAGTGTTTTCATGGCGCCTGTAAAAGGGAGGAAATTGTCACGCTTCAGGGGCGGTATTAACTCGGAGGGATGTCAGGGTTGGAGGTTATGTCGATCGAGATTTACCGGTTAACCCGTGTATCTAGGCGGAATAAAGTAGCATAGGGAGGTCTCATGGTTGGATAATTTCACGTTTTTTGAGGTTGACATATATTACGTAAACTACGTGGTTTACTGTAAAAAAATAGTAGAAAAACAATAAATTACGTTTCCAATATGGAGGGTATCGCAGATGTGCGGATATATACGGTTTCCGCTATGTTATAAACGTCTTTTAACACATATATCACGTAAATACTTTTGAGGAATAATAAAATAATTCAATGTTTATTCTCAAAATTGTTTAGAATTTTACGTTTCCAATATGGTGGATGCCGCAGATGTATTATATGTATCCGCCAGGTTATAAACGTTTTTTATCTAATACGTAACCACGTCAGTATTTTTAAGGAATAAATAACTTAGCGCTCACGTTTAAAATTCTTTCGACTTAACCCTGTTTAGTATCAAATTTCTAACTGGATTTATCATTTTCTATTTAGAAATAAAAGAATGTAACATACTTCGCGCTTGCGTAGATAATTAGAAAGATATACGTTGTTATGTACGCGTAAAAAATCACGTATATTACGTAACGTATTATACCTATCCAACCCTGGGAACTCCCACTAAAGGGGATTTTTCCAGATCATTCTGATCCCGTGTTTCTTGCCAAATTAACCGACGGTGACACTAGCGATCCTTGCGGAAAAATTGTGTAACTCGATTATGCAACATGGCGGCGATTAGAATGTGCCAGATGTGGTACAGATGCAAAAGTCGGCGCGTGTCGCTTTTATTTATTAATATTTGGAAGATGTTTACTTAACGATACTTATTACTAATTTAATAAACTTATTACTAATAAGTATCATGGAGGTTAAATGGTTTGTGATTATCATGTAAGTATTTTTTGACAGCCATTCGTAAAAATTTTAAAGTATTGGTTTCTTTCGCAAGAGCCGCTAGTGTCACCGTTGACTAACTTGATAAGGAAATATAGGGTTAGTTTTATGTGGAAGTGATAGTTGGTCATGCTACTTCTTTTGTTTTGTTGTCGTTTATCACTTACTCTAACCGGATTTACAAGGAGGAAAAGTTTCGTTAACGGGATGTGCAAAGAATACGCGATTGGGTTAAGTTCGGTCACATTTGCAGGCAGCCAAATTCGATATCCACTTTGCGCCATGTCTGGGTAGGAAGTTCAAATTACGGCGGTTTGCAGGGTCGTTTTGACGTAAGAGATTAGGAGATACAATACGAGACCAAGAACCTTGTCGAGGCCTTGCGAAAACATCTCGGATGGTTTCGCTGTCACCGAAGGGGGTTAACTTCGATTTTTGTACCACTGTTTGCTATGACATTTCTTCTGATTCTTTGGTTCTCTTTTATTTAATCTTGCGAATTATTTGCGAATAATGTCTGTGTATAGACATTTCGCAAACAAGTCCCTTTGTAAATGAAATTGTCTGTCGATTCTCCTGTTCCGTGTTCCGAAAAGAGGGAGGATCAACGCCGACAAGATGAATTCTTTATTGTTATATGTCGGACATGACAGAACAAGCGTTGAAAGCTTTTTAAAATACTCCTGTTGGTTAATGAAATACTTTTGGCTCTCATTGCATTCCTTGACCTCCACGATCCAGGTTTCTGGACTTGGGGAGGGGTATCGATTCATTGAGGGCCATTTGAAAAATTAACACCTGAACGATATGATGGAACATGTGCTATAACAGAATTCTTCTCTTAGACGTCGACGATGTCAAGTACGTTATCAACTTCGACTATCCCTCATCGTCGGAGGACTACATCCACAGGATTGGTAGGACTGGGCGATGCCAGAGCACTGGCACCAGCTACGCATTTTTCACGCCGCAGAACAGCCGACAGGCTAAGGATCTCATTAACGTTCTCCAAGAGGCTAACCAGGTTGTCAACCCGAAACTCTCCGAACTGGCTGCGAGGGGTGGTGGTGGCGGCTACGGTGGACGTAGTAAGTATTCATCGAAGAAGAAGCGTATCGTTACGCTTTTCCCTCGTTTCTGACATTTAGACGGACATACTAATGTTAAATGGTTAAGGTGAAGTGAAACCCCCTTCAAATCAGTCGATTCGAATACAACACTTTTTTTAAGGGTATTGAACCAAACTATCCGAAATTTTGAAACATGACTCGTGATCATCTAAGAGTTATCCTGACACATTAAATATTTGGATTTTTTTTTAAATTGTTTAACTTAACCCAGACCAAAACCAAAATGGCGTTAAGCTCTCATATTTCGATCAATCTACAATTATAAAAGGCTCTGATATGAGAAACGAAATGGTCAGGATAATATTACGACAATTTAGAACACTCTGGTAATCGATAAACTCGAATTTGAACGAGATAAAGGCAAAAAAAGTGTAGAGTGTAGAAAAAGTTCTATGCCAAAACGATGGTAATATGAGGTCTCGGAGTGAAAATTTAATTGACCTACTAATCACAGATGGCGCAGGGGGTTCCTCTGCAGTCAATTTGAGCCCCAGAAAGCATGAATCCAGAGGACTTCTAGAGTTATATTCAATTTCTTTATAATTATTGTACGAAAACGACAGGTGGAGTATGCCATTTGGTACAATACCCAATATAATTCGACACAGCTGTCGATATAAAAACGAACGTCGACAACGTAGGCATTTAGAAAAATCTTCTTTATCAACGTCGATCAAGTTCCTCAACGTGTTTCACTTCACCTTAAATGGTTAAGGTGACGTGAAACCTATCGAGAACTTTAATCTACGTCGGTAAAAAAAAGATTCATGTAATTGGGATAATAATCTTCGTTGCGACAGTTGTACGTATATTAACGTTTTTCTCACGTATTGATTGTACAGACTGGTACAGTCCAGATGTCGTTTCTGTGCTATAATTATATTGAGATCGATGTAAACCTTGAGAAATCACCATGGATTCATGATTTTCGATACTGTAATTGACTGCCAGAGTGCCACCCTGCGCTATCTGTGATTTCAGTGCCAACTAAATTTCCTCTCTGAGACTTTGTGTTACCATCGTTTTAGCACAGAAGCGCATAAGACACTTTTTTTGCCTTTATTCCGTTCAAATGCGAGTTTCTCGATTACTAAAGTGTTCTAAATTATTGTTCCGACACTATCGTTTTTTATATCACAGCCTTCAATAAATGTATTGGTCGAAATTATGAGAGCTCGACGCCATTTTGGTTCTGGTCAAGGGTTAGTCAACAGGTATTTTTTTTTTCAGAAATTCAAATTTTGAAAGTGTCAGAATATTTCCTAGATGCTCACAAGTCCTGTATCAACGTTTCAGACAGTCCGGTCTAATACGCTTTAAAAAAAGTGTTATTCGAATCGACTGATTTGAGAGGGGGATTTCACTTCACCTTAAATAATCTGTTTTACTTTCTAAAATTACCTTAACTTTCTGTTACCGACTTGCCATTCTCCTGGAATCGGGTACACTTTGATAATAAAATCATAATCTTTCAGCCTCTATAAATTCTCCATTTTGAGTTATTGAACGTCTTTGCCCGACTCTCTCTGAAGACAAATTTTGGATGCATGTGAAGCAGATGTAAAGCGCAGCCATTTTCAGGCCGGTGACGACTGCACATGCGCTCTTTGCGAGTGAATACACAAAAACTTTACATTCGATAAGCGATGGCAATGTGCTACCATCTCGCATCTGAAGCCGAAATCTGCATCTTATACTTTATAAAATTACTGCTCTACGTGCTTTTGAAGGCCTCGTTTTCAAAAAGAGTCGGACAAAAGTTATCGTGCATATCGCGGTAAGGTACTTTTGTCTCGCGTGAGTGGCAAAATTTACACCTCTAAAAATGATATTTACGCCCTTCTGTACGATGCACTATTTTTAACGCAAATTTTCTGTAGAACGCGAAATAATGTAGTCTCGTAGAATGTATTTTTTATGACTTTTTATTCACTTTTTAATCCTTTCGATATGATCATGCCTTTTCTCGGTATGTTTCCGCTCTACGGATCGATCGCGACAAACGCGTTCACCATAGTCAAAAAGACAAATAGAGAAAAGAAAGATGCATAGTAAAAAAAAAATTCAATTAGAGTGATGAATCAGTGGAAAATTTTAACGGTTGACGATGATCATCCGTAGTATCTGAAAGATTAAGCCCACTTTAATCAATAATTTCGCAACTTATTAGCCCCCTCAAGGTGATGTCAAATTCAGTCTATATATATCAGGAACTCTAATTGTTTGTGAATGTATTCCCCGAATTGGATGTACCGATTCGTTTCAAAATTCACCACGTGAATATAGAGGCCCTAAAGTAGGTCTTGAAACTCACGAATTTTCATTTTTCATCAAAAATTGATTTAATTATCATTGACTAGACCCGCATGGCGTGGTACGTGCACGTTTTCGATGTTTTACGCTTCTTGGAGATTTGTAATCGAAAATTAAGAGTTTCATCACCTACTTCGAACAATTCAGAATACCGTAGAAATAGAATATTACAGAGTCAGTTGTGAAAATATGGAAAATACTTTCACCAACGATTGCAAGAGATTGTTGGCTTGTCTCGGGGCTAACACGTGTCTGTAGAGCGAAAATATAGTTGCAGCTGGATATCATAGATGGCGACGTTAGTCTTAAACAATGGTTAGAATAATAAATTCACGGAATTTCGACAGTTTTACATTGATCTCTTCATTATTACTTTGCTGAAAATGTCATATGGAACGCTTCGGTTCATATAATTATCAACGTAGACTGTAAAAGACTTCAACATAAATATAAATGTTGGTAACGTGACGCGCCAGTTTATATTACCATTTGAGTATTCAAAATGACGTTACCAACAAAAAGGGTATAGATGAATTTTAATTTATCGACGTCGAATGAATTTCTCAGCGCCTTTCGTTATCACCTTAAGGTGAAGTGAAACACGTCGAGGAACTAGATCGACGTCGATAAAGAAGATTTTTCTAAATGCCTACGTTGTCGACGTTCGTTTTTATATCGATAGCTGTGTCGAATTATATTGGGTATTGTACCAAGTGGCATACTCCACTTGTCGCTTTCGTACAATAATTATAAAGAAATTGAATATAACTCCAGAAATCCTCTGGATTCATGCTTTCCGGGGCCCAAATTGACTGCAGAGGGACCCCCTGCGCCATCTGTGATTACCAGGTCAATTAAATTTTCACTCCGAGACCTCGTATTACCATCGTTTTGGCATAGAAGCGCATACAACACTTTTTTTGCCTTTATCCCGTTCAAATGCGAGTTTATCGATTACCAGAGTGTTCTAAATTGTCGTAAAATTGTTCTGACCCTTTCGTTTCTCATATCATAGCCTTCGATAATTGTATATTGATTGAAATGTGAAAGCTCGACGTCATTTTGGTTTTAGTCTGGGCTAAGTTAAAAAATTGTATGCAAAAATCTAAATTTTAAATGTGTCAGGACAATTCTTAGATGATCAGGAGTGATGTGTCAAAGTTTCGGACAGTTTGGTCTAATACCCTTAAAAAAAAGTGTTGTATTCGAATCGACTGATTTGAAGGGGGTTTCACTTCACCTTAATTCGCGTACAGCAGAAATGTGGAAATGTAGGTGGATCTTGAGAAGATGCAGGGCCATCGCGCTATTTCTCTTCCGAGAAAATGGTTCCAAGAGAAAAGAGCGCGTCCTAATTTCGTTGCTCGCTTTTCCAGACCGTTGGGGCTATGGCGGTGGACGCGGTAGGGAGAACTCCTTCGCCGGCGTGCACAAGCGCTTCGACACTGGACGCAACAGCTATAACAACTACAGTTGATTCGGCGGAGTACTCGCTGCCGATGGTCGTGGTATCGCGCGAAACGCGACCCCCTGGGGTCCGGATCCGACTCGCCATCCGTAGGAAATGAAGAAAGAAGAAAAGAAAAGAAGAAAAACGCAAAAAAGGCGCGCGACCCGAGTCGGACAGTAACCAAGGATCATCCACGCCGTTGTGTCCCTTCCTTTTCTCTCTCTCTTTTTCTATTTAATATCCTGCCCCGGGAGCTCTCTTCTATCCACGCGCGCGCGCACAGAGGGGGAAGAACGAAAGCACGGCCGAGTATTAAATACACCAGCCCCGCGTGTTTCGGTGACAAAAAGGAGCGAGGAATCGCCTCCTCCGCAACTGGATGCTGGCGAGGATTTGCGACCGATCAAGTACAAAACAAAAAAGAAAGAAAAAAAAAGAAGGATGGGAAAGGGAGAAGCGTGCATCCCTCCGAGGGCGAAGGAAAAGTCCGCGGTGGAATTCTCGATTCCTCTCCCGAGAGAATGTGTTTTTAGCAAATCGCGAGTCTCTTCCTCGGGGCTGCGCGCGTTTTTACCCTGGGATTAAATGTGTTATGTGTACGTGGATTGGTAGGACCGTCGAGTACCTGTAGAGAAGGTATCAGAGATACGGCGGAAGAGAGTATGTGTGTATGTGCGAGAGCGTGCCGCCCCGCCGCGAGGACGACGCGGTGCGCGGGATCTTTCCGATCCCGGAACTCGTGGCTTAGAAAGCGTCGACAAAAGAGTCGATTCGGATCTTCGGGTGTTCGGGCGGGACGCCCGAGAGAGAGAAGGTACTCTCGTGAACTTTCAGTATTCATTCCAAGGATCAAATGGAATGGCCCGGGCAGCGGCCCCGGTCGGCGGTCGCCTGGTTTCGACCCTGGAGCTTACAGAAATCGAGGAGGTGTATTATGGTACATTTCGAGGGTTCGGAGACGATTAAACAAAAAGAATAATCTTCCCCTGCCAAGCCTTTCCGGAAGTATGCGCACTGCGAATCGAGCGAAATTTAAGCGATAACGTAAATGAAAAATATGAAGGAATTGATTCCTTACTTTCAATGAGAAATTTGTTCTATTTGTGGCATCACTAGAGATGTGATAAATGCTACACGTTGTAAACCTGAGCGGTAAGAACCAGGAATGTTTACAGGTGGAAGATATCTTTTTGATCAACGATTATAACTCGTATTGAAAGCGCTGGTTCTCGTCCGATCATCAAAGTTGAACAACATTAGGCGCGGTCAATACTTGGATGGGTTTAATGTATAGAATCGCCGCGTAGCGAAGATAAATTAACGCAACTTTCGAGATTTTGAATGTTACCGAAGGTGTCCAGATATGATACCGCAGGCTAAAGTACGCCCTAGATGGCGCTGCGGATCGCTTCCGTTGAGCACTCTTCGAGTACCATTTTTGTCTCTTATATTTGTATGCGCTCCATGGGTGGCGATCACGTGACTCCCCGGATCAGCTGAGTGACGGAGGGTCAGGTGGTCGATTGACACGACTCACGTGATCCGAGATCGGCCGATCGTTCTTCGACCGGGGCTTGACAAGTTCCGCGGGCAGTTTTCTACAGCTCCGGTTTGTAACGATTAAATGAATTTTCTGTTTCTTTGATATAATCCGTAGCTTGTGCAGACCCTTGTTACACCGGAAAACAAAAAAAAAAAGCGAACGTTGCGTAACTCGGAACTCGCGGGGGATATCCTTCGGATACGTTCGGCGGCGCCGCCGGATTTTGATTTTTCACCCTTAACGATTCGTCGGTCCGCGGAACATTTCGAGATTAATGTAATAATCGGAATCCGTAGTCGGTCTGGGCAAGTCGGTTATTTAGTTTTCCCGTTTCCGTGCCGTGTGCAGCATTTTATGCAGATTCTAGCGTGCACACCTATAGCGATGTATGTCACGATTTACAGTACCAAGAATAAAAAAAGAATTGAAAGCCAGGTGGATATGGCGTGTTTATTCCCCCTCGATTTTACTCCGTGGGTCAGTTTTCGAGCCTTCTTTCATACCGGACACTGTTGGATGATACGATCGTAGAACTGTTCCGTCTTGGTAATATTTTCGAGGTTTTGGCCACTGCTGTGTCTACAACTGAGATTCATAGTTTCGTTATATTACTTTCAATGAGGTTGAAACAGCTGTACAATTTTGTTTTTTTCTGAAGTAATGGATTTTTATTTTTAATTCTAACGTCTCAAGGCATATCTTTGTTTTCTGTATTTGAAATATATTCATATATGTTTTTTAGGACACACGTATGCATCTGCACCGAAGTGTAGCAGTGACCAAATTCTCGACGCTTGTAAATGCTTAATAGCACCTTATGATATCAGGATTATAGTAAACAAATCGAGTTGTTCTGCGCCTGCGATACGTTCTTATCGATAAATATAGTGCTACCGAAGGTTCGATGACGAACGTTCAACTAAATTTCAGTATTCACTTAAATATTAAGTAGTCCGAATGCCTTCGATCGCTGTAAGATTGTGACCACGTGGTCTCTCCGATCAGCTGATTTTATCGGGAGGCATTTACCACGTGACCTTCGCGTCAGCTGATTTCGACCTTAGATCATGTATACCTATATCTCGCATTGGACCTCTCACTTTCAAATGTTTAAGGCGAAGTGAAACACGTCGAGGAACTTGATCGACGTCGATAAAGAAGATTTTTCTAAATGCCTACGTTGTCGACATTCGTTTTTATATCGACAGCTGTGTCGAATTATATCGGGTATTGTACCAAACGGCATACTCCATCTGTCGTTTTCATGCAATAATTATAAAGAAATTGAATATAACTCCAGAAATCCTCTGGATTCATGCTTTCTGGGGCCCAAATTGACTGCAGAGGGACCCCCTGCGCCATCTGTGATTACCAGGTCAATTAAATTTTCACTCCGAGACCTCGTATTACCATCGTTTTGACATAGAAGCGCATATAACACTTTTCTTGCCTTTATCCCGTTCAAATGCGAGTTTATCAATTACCAGAGTGTTCTAAATTGTCGTAAAATTGTTCTGACCCTTTCGTTTCTCATATCATAGCCTTCGATAATTGTATATTGATTGAAATGTGAAAGCTCGACGCCATTTTGGTTTTAGTCTAGGCTAAGTTAAAAAATTGTATACAAAAATCTAAATTTTAAATGTGTCAGGACAATTCTTAGATGATCAGGAGTGATGTGTTAAAGTTTCGGATAGTTTGGTCTAATACCCTTAAAAAAAAGTGTTGTATTCGAATCGACTGATTTGAAGGGGGCTTCACTTCACCTTAATAAGCGGAATGGCTTTAACCGTGTGTGAGTGAGAGTCGTCTCGTGTGGTATATTCATTTACCCCTTCCACTGCAGAGCAATATAGTCCACACATATATGGTCTAAACTCTGGTCAGGGTTGGGTAATTTTGCGTTTTTAAAAGTTTTTGACGTACATTACGTAAACCACGTGGCGTACCGTAGAAAATCGTAGAAAACCAGTAAATTACGTTTCCAATATGGAGGATGCCGCGGATGTGCGATACATACGGCATCTGCTATGTTATAAATGACTTTTAATCCCTTGCCTTACGATTTAAATTCCAATGGCGCGTGCCATAAATAAAGAAAAATGTCGGTCATACATCGGGCCATTCACGGTTTGGCTGAACGTTCAAAGTCTCACGCGTCTCTCATACGTTTTGTTTTCGTTTGGCCCGATTGACATTCCACGTCTCACACGTTTGACCCGATTGATATACCACGTCCCTCCACGATATTGTAGGTGAAGAGGTTAACACACATATAAACACGTAAATACTTTTGAGGAATAATACATTAATTCGACGCGTATGCTTAAAATTGTTTAGAATTTTACGGTTGCAATATAGCGGATGCCGCAGCTACGTGATACATGTATCCGCCAGGTTATAAACGTCTTTTAGCTTACACGTAAGCCCGTCAGTATTTTTAAGGAATAAATAATTTGGCCCTTGTGTTCAAAATTCTTTCGACTTAATCATGTTTGATATTACATTTTTAACGGGATTTATCATTTTCTATTTAGAAATAAAGGGGTGTAATGTACTTCGCGCTCGCGTAGAAAATTATAAACGTATTATACGTGGTAATATACACGTAGAAAATACGTATATTACGTGACGAATTATCCCTATCCAACCCTGGGTCCGATCTTTGTACGTACATAATGCACATGTAGTGCTTTTGAGTTTACCCCCCTTCCACTGAAGTGCGAGGTCTAGATTATACATTGTCTAAGATTTCGGCCACGTGACTCCGGATCAGCTGATCAATGCACACGTGGCGTAGCTTCCGATCGCATTTACTAGCAATTTTCAATGGTTCGGTGTTACGTTTAAATTAATTTTCTCTTTCGCGAAGACGTTAGTAAAGGCAAGTAGTATGCAAATGTGGGATGGTATTTCGTAATGACTTGCCTTTTCCATTTCGTTGCGGGACAAGTCGGTTATTTATCTTTTTCGATGCTGCTTGCTGCATTTACGTTTGTTTAGCGTGCACAACCGTAGCGACATATGTTATGATTTACTGCACCAAGAATAAAAATGGTAAAAGTCATTGACTATTTGTTTATTCATCCTTGACATTACGAGAATTTGTTTGGTGTTCTTGTTCCCTTCTTTTCCATTTACGCGGATTAGTGTTACATGCGTGCGTCGAGTTTCAAGATTCATTTGTAATGTATCTGAGAAATTCGAAACCTAAGGTATTGTAAAATTCTAAAAGTAGCAAATTTTAAGGAAAATAATATTAACACATTTTCCGTTAAACATTCTTGACTGTAATACAACCAAATTGAGTAATAGTTCATTCACCTGTATGCCCGTAGAATAATACATTATAATGTCTGACTTATAATCTAGAAAATATCTGTTCTGTCTGAAATACCCGTTCTGTGAATGTAAATGCCCGAAGGTGATATTGTTGGAAATTTTGATGAATAATATTTAACAACTCGTTGAAATACCCATACTGTTTAAACAAACGGTCTTCATTGAAAAATAATCTCGACTCATTTGCCGTTTTCATGATTAATGTTGATATAAATTGCACGAATTGTACTTATAGATTACTTAAATACAGAAAAAAAGTAAAGCTAATGATTGTTACTTATTTAACTAAATGAACTTTTCAAAAAGGATGCAATTTAAGAAATATAATGCAATTACTGTTGCTAATATAACTGTTACCAACGTTCGTGTCTTTAATTTTTTTAAATAAAACATGTAAATGGCGTGTAAATATATTTATTTATAAAAAACAAAGATATTCAAATGATCCCTCAATGGGTGTTGGTAGTAACATTTACGTAAACTGTATCAGCGATGGTACGTGATAATATTAAAGCATTGTTTTTTCACAATATTGGCACTCTTAACGGTTAAATTGTACAATGGTAATTATTTATAACTACGAGAGTAGCATCTGATTCTTAAATCCGATAAAGTCTATATTTTAACAATACACTTCGGCTGTTTGGTAAACAATCCGAGATCAAAAATTGTGCAAAAATAACCAGTATTCGTTTTTCTTTTCCTTGTTATTTTCGGAACACTGTTCGCACTCTTAAGTTAAAGAGAAAATCATGAAAAGACTTCCAAGTAATACCAAATTGTTTCGGAGAAAAAATATATGGATCATTTATTGATAACATGAACAGATAACTTATAATTTAATTTTGAACATGATAACTTATTTTTATATAACATTTGCACCGTTAAAAATTATATTGCATGGCGTTGATGGCAATCACATTGTTACATAGAAGCTCTCTTAACACGATAAATAAAAGTGTTTCTTACTGAACTAGATAAAACTAATATTTCTTAATTTCAGTGTTTGCTTCAGCTGGAGGAAATCCATTGTGAATCCGAAGTTAAAAAAATGTGCAAAAATTGCTGCCCGGATAGAAATTCATGATGATCGTATGATCAAGAAAATCGATTTACAAACAATTTACTGCATGAAATGTTTGCAATGAATGTACGCATATTATACAATAAATTTGAACAAAAATTCGCGGTAAATTTAACATAAATGGTTGTAGCAATATATTTACCACATACTGGAGGCATGCCAGTTATGCCACAATCGACATTTATGAACGGAAAATTTATGAAACATTTTTGAGGAGCTGTAACATCGTCCCATGACATTAATTTACGGATATCGTATGAAGTTAGTTAAGATGAAGTGAAACACGTCTAGAAATTTGATCGACGTCGGTAAAAAAGATTCTTCTAAATACCTGCGTTGCCGAAGTTCGTATTTAAATTGACAGCCGTGTCGAATTATATTGGGAATTGTACTAAATGGCATCCTCCATATGTCGTAATTATAAAGAAATAGAAGTAAAACTCCAGAAATCTCTTGATTCATGGTTTTTTATGTCCTAATTGACAGCAGAGGGCCACCCTGCGCCATCTGTGACTTTAGTGTCTCTTAAATTTTCTCTCCGAGACCTTGTGTCACCTTTGTTTTAGCATAGAAGCGCATAAAACCCTTTTTTTTTGCCTTTATGCCGTTCAAATGCAAGTTTCACGATTTTCTAAATTGTTGTACAATTATCCTGACACATTCATTTTTTAAATCAGAACCTTCAATACTTGTATATCGATCGAAATATGAGAGCTCGATGCCATGTTGGTTCGGGTCTAGGTTAAGTAAAAAAATTGTTTGTCAATCCAAATTTTGAAAAAAGATTGTCTACAGCCCAGACCAGAACCAAAATGGCGGCGAGCTCTCGCATTTCGATCGATATCCAATTACTGAAGGCTCTAATATGAGAAATGAACGTGTCAGGACAACTGTTTGACAATTTAGAACACTCTGGTAATCGAGAAACTCGCATTTGAACGGGATAAAGGCAAAAAAAGTGTTGTATGCGCTTCTATGCGAAAACGATGGTAATACGAGGTCTCGGAGTGAAAATTTAATTGACCTGGAAATCACAGATGGCGCAATATAATTTGACACAGTTGTCAATATAAAAACGAACGTCGGCAACGTAGGTATTTAGAAAAATCCTTTTTACCGACGTCGATCAAATTCCTTGACGTGTTTCACTTCACCTTAATGCTACAAATGTGAGCTAAATATGATGTTGCTCCATGTTCTTATTTCCTTCACGACATGACTTAAAGATGAGCTACGGACGCTGCAATTGTATTTCCGCAATGCGTGAGATAAATTTAGCTATATATATATATGCGTACAAACATTGAGACATTGCATGTACACAACTTTATTTAATATTTAAGTATTTTTGGTTCTCTCATTGGGTCCTGTAGATATGAGTTCCAAATGAGGACTCATAAGTAACACCCTCGTCACTCATTTCATGATCTTTTATAAGGCAAATTTGATGTAAATTTTGCATCACTTTATCTATCTCGGTGGTGTCTAAATAATATTTTTCGTTCATTTCTGAGGGTTATTTTAAGATACATTTTAAGGGGATGTGAAAGTGGCATCTGAACAGTCAATCGTTCATAAAACTTTTCTCCGATCTGGGTGTGCCGAATTGTTTTAAACTTTACAACGTGAACGTGAATGCTCTAAGGAAGGTTCTGACACTCATGAAATTTCATTCTTTTATAACAAATTTTAAAAATATCTATGAAAATCTTTTTAACAAATTAAAATTTCATGAGTTTCAGGGCCTTCCTTATATCTTTCATATTTATATTGTAAAGTTTGAATCAATTCGGTTCACCCAGGTTGGAGAAAAGTTACATGAATGAGACCTCATTGACGCCACTTTCACATCACTTTAATTAACAAAAATTCTAAGGCACTTTACAAGTTATAATATATTGTTTGTAACAACAAATGTGTATGTAATATTGTGGAAGACTCAATTGACCTTATTTAGCGAAACGGTATTAATAACATCGAGAAAAATTATGCTTATTACTATTAATAATCTTACATTTGTAGGAGTTACAGTTTGCTATTTTGAAAGTAAACATTAAATTGTAATTCACAATAGACTTTGATAAGAAGCTAATGTGTAAAAATACACGCTTAAACTTTGAATTATTGTCGTATACTTTGTTTTTTCTCATAAGGCACGTCCAAGCAAATTGTTGTTATCAAAGTTATAAAATATAACCAGCCATCTGTGAAAATGAACGCATATATCGTCGATAAAGTTTGAGAATAGTGCTAAATAAAAATTTTGTGTTTAGTCAGTGATAGCATTGATAAATGGAATTTAAGGCACCTTTTTGCAAGGTTTTTTCAAGAGATATGATCTGTACGTGGATATATCTGTATATGATTATTTATGCGAAGATTGAAGAATCTTCATAGCAAACTTGATTTACGATTTAAATCAATAATCTAACATTGCAAACTCGAAACAGATGAGCAATAAGATATATCAATGTAAACAATTCTGCAGTTGTTTACGTATATTCATACTTAATTTCTGTCGTTCTATTTCAATGTAAATCATGTTTGATATTTTAACAAATAATCTAGTATTGCGAACGTCAGAGTATCTTCATAACAAATGAACATTTTCATCGACGATAGATGTTTTGCCCAGCAAAATTTCTAGTTATGGCAATGGGTCAGAGATACTCTTAATAATTCATAATAATTCTCTGCTAACATTTAAGCGCTATATACATTGCTCGTTAAAAAAATCGCATAAATCAGAGATTAATAAGGGAATATTGTTTAGGTTAATGTAAAGGGATAATGGTTCAATATAGGTTAAAAACTCCTATAGCAATGAATATTGGTAATACCTTGATTTAAAATTGGTACGATATTATCAATTACTAGCTAATATCGAGCCAAAATAGTATTCGACGCCCCAGTATATATTAAATTCAATATATTGGTACAATATAGAACAAATGTGTTTAAAGACACGCAACTCTGTTATGGTTCGTCTACAATATTTGATATATATAATTGGATAATATAACTTTTGCATATTACAATGGAATAATCTGCCAACAAATCCAAATGTTCACATTTCGGCATTGAAACAATACTAATAATATTTAACCGCCATATGGAATTACAATTAATTAATATTGTACCAATTAATATTGTTATATGGAAAAATATTTGTAATTACGAGATATCATAGAGTATCGCGCCAAATACCATAAAAAGCCTGCGCGAACGGCGCCAAAATTCGGCACATCAATTCGATAAATATGTATTTCTCAATTAAGGTGAAGTGAAACCCCCTTCAAATCAGTCGATTCGAATACAACACTTTTTTTAAGGGTATTGAACCAAACTATCCGAAATTTTGAAACATGACTCGTGATCATCTAAGAGTTGTCCTGACACATTAAATATTTGGATTTTTTGAAAAAATTGTTTAATTTAACCCAGACCGGAACCAAAATGGCGTTAAGCTCCCATATTTCGATCAATCTACAATTCTAAAAGGCTCTGATATGAGAAACGAAATGGTCAGGATAATATTACGACAATTTAGAACACTGGTAATCTATAAACTCGAATTTGAACGAGATAAAGACAAAAAAAGTGTTTTATGCGCTTCTATGCTAAAATGATGGGGATACGAGGTCTCGGAGTGAAAATTTAATTGACCTGGAAATCACAGATGGCGCAAGGGGTCCCTCTGCAGTCAATTAGGGCCCCAGAAAGCATGAATCCAGAGGATTTCTGGAGTTTTAATTCGATTTCTTTGTAATTAATGTACGAAAACGACAGGTGGACTATGCCATTTGGTACAATACCCAATATAATCTGACACAGCTGTCAATATAAAAACGAACATCAGGAACGTAGGTATTTGGAAAAATCTTCTTCATCGACGTCGATCAAGTTCCTCGACGTGTTTCACTTCACCTTAAGAGAACTTATCACAGACCCATGTTTGGGCATAATGAAAGTACGTTCCGTTTTCGAGAACCTGTCTTTTTTTTTCAGATTTTTCCATGCCATCCGCTATACGCTACGCTGATTTGAAAATATTCAAGGTCACGGTTGGCTTAGTCAACGTGTTTGTCATCGTTTGCAATTACGGAGATATGGTCTTAGTCTCATTTCATTATACTAAACGGTACACGTGGTTATCAGACGTGTATAACTTTGTTTTTTCTTGATTTTTAGCCATTTTTTCGACGTGCAATGTAGATTTGATGTAACGTTATCATAAAAGCTCTTCTACTGAAAACGCAGAAATGTAACAGACCCTGTGATATTGCGTTCGATGGATTATTCTAAAAAATAGCTGTCGCAGGAATATAGGATCGCGATGCAACATTAATTTTTCATAATTGTCAATTGATAAAACAATATTAATTATAAGCCTAACTTAAGAAATCATAATTCTCGGAAGACATGAATGTTTCGCAATGAAAAATTTCACGTAATTGTCATGTCAAAAGTAAGCGTTGTAACATTAGCGATTAATGTTAATTATAATTAATTAATAACATAAATTCGCGAAATATTTCGCAGAAAGTAGAATAATTTCGAGGATAATCGTTTATCGAAATTGAAATAAATTTTACGGTTGACTGTTCGTCAAATCGACTTCGTAATTCTTGACAATTGTACTTCCTAAGTAAATAGACTAAATAAACGTGAATAACATCCCTCTTAACGTTGAAAGGTACCAAAAACATATTTTCCTACGAACTACGCAAATGTACAAATAAATTTCGGGGGTTTCTCTCAAACATACGCGGCAACATTTAAATATTGCTAAATAAAACCGGATAAACACAAATTCAAATTTGATGACTCTAGAATGTGCAGATCACAATAAATCGGTAATAAATTTAACACCATTTTACGAATATCGCGATCAGAATATTAATAGTAATCATATGTTGATCTAATTCGGAATATTCATATCCAATTATTCAAAATAATTCCATTGTTATTTTAATTATTCGGAATGCATAGAAATGTATCATTATGATACCTTTTGCAGCTCTGACTGCTCTTATACTGGGTTGGCAACTAAGTAATAGCGGATTTTTTAATACCATCTATCGACAAAATCCGCAATCATTTAGTTGCCAACCCAATAATTCACATTTTCATACACCGAATTATAATGTTACAAAATTTTCATCTAATTGCTTTCTACTTATGAAAATGCTCATGATTCAGTTTATGCCTACATTATTAAATTGAAGAACAAATTTCAAGAAACCCTCGACTTGATCGCAAGATCTTTTTTTTGAGTTCGCATTAATAGCACATTTGAAAAGCTAATCTACTTGTGATGTACGAAAACCGTACATTAGTGCATTTATATGGATAATTAATATAAGTAAAATATTAACAAAAAAGTTCGTGCGGTTTTTGGTCGAATTCTCTGTAATGAAAAACCTGCACGAACTTTTTGGTTTCTTAATGTGTGTACAGAATATGTTATGCCTCTAAGCCTGTATGTCTACATTAATGGTAAATGTAATTAAATGGAATGAAAACATAAAATAAAGTTGGGTTGATCTCTGATCGAAGGATCTTTTAATTATGAAAAGACCGATTTTAATTAATGAAGTCTAAGATTTCAGTTTAAATATCGAAAGATGTAATGAGATGAATATCAACAGTATTGCATTAAATGCATACATATACGTACATATGTACACATAAACGCGTTACGTCGTATTTGATATGATATTCAGAGATTATTTTTATAGCTAGAAACATCTTCTACCTCTTTAATTCTACTGATTATATTTCATAAAATAAGATATTCGGTTTGCTAATTCTGGCCTGTTGGCTGAAAATTCATATAAATATACAGATTTCTGACCCGTTCAACATTTTGAATAGCATTGTTTTTAACTTTTGACACGCAAAATGAAAATATAAATGGATTTCATGATTTATCATGAATTGTTCGGATTATTATGGTTTACTATCGACATTTTAATTGATCTCACGGTGAACGAGAGATAGCAAGATGAATGATTGTTATACTATTTCTCACATTTCCACTCTTATCATATAATCAGTTGCCAGGGACCCAGTTGTCGAGTTCTTACGACCAACTTTCGCATGCAAAATTGATAGTATCGTACACGACTGTCAAATGTTCATCAATGACGCGACTTCGCAACAATGCAAAATTTTGTATACGAATTTATTCGTATGCGAAAAAAAATCCATATGAATTCGGGAATAGGAGCCTAGGAGGTTGATTCTCGAGTTTATATGGATTTTTTTCGTATACAAATATATTCGTATAAAAAATTTTGCATTATTGAGAAATTGAGTCATTGTCCAGATTGAAATTCACGATCATCGTATGATGAGGCAAATCGATTTACAAACAATTTGCAGATCATTTGCTGTATGAAATGTCTGCCATATATTATTGTACGTATTATTTATACGTAATTGTTTATACGTATTTGTACGTAAATTATTTAATATACGTACATAATATCATGTACGTATATTAAACAATAAATTTAAAGAAAAATTTGCGGTAAATTTATCACGCCATGCTTCAAATATGAGCTACAGATGCTGCAATTGTTTATCAGCAATGCGTGAGATAAATTTAGCTGTACATATGCGTACAAACATTGAGACATTGCATGTATTTAACTTTGTTTCATATTTAAGTATTTTTGGTTCGTCATCGTGTATTGCAGATATGAGTACCAAATGAGGACTCATAAGCAACACCCTCATGACTCACTATTTCATGATCTTGTATGAGGCAAACCTGATGTAAATTTTGTATCACTTGATCTATCTGGGTGGTCAACGTTTCAAAGTCGTATACAGCAATGTCAATTTCGTACACAAAAGTTGTTCGTATGAATTCGAGAATCGGGACCCTGTTTTTTCTTTAATTAGTTTAAAGAGCTGTTACAATTGTTCTCTCGTGATATTACACATGGTTACAAAATCTCGTGATATATCGTATTAATATCTCTGATAAACTAAGCTGTTACAATTTGCATTAAGGAAAACGTAATAAAATGCAGTGAAAGTCGAAGAAGGAAAGAGAAAACTATTTATGCAAATTGTGTTATCATTATCCATAACAAAATCAATTTGTTAATCAATCAAGAATGACCTGTTCAACCAATCAAGGTTTATGTTCAATGTATTAATGATTAAGGTGATATGAAAGTGGCGTCAAAGAGGTCTCGTTTATGACTTTTCTTCGAACTGGATATTTTGAATCGTTTCAAATTTCACATGGTGAATGTGGAGGTTATAAGGAAAATCCCGACAACTATGAAATTTCATGGTTGTCAGGACCTTTCTTATAGTTTCCATATTCTAAAGTTAGTAATATTCTGAAGTATAATAAAATAAAATATAATAGTATTGTAATGTCTAAAGCGATTCGATACATCCAGCTTGGAGAAAAGTTTCAAGAACTTCTCAGATGTCATTTTCATATCCCTTTAATCTAAATAAAATGAAATTTTGTATCGAATGTCGTCTCTGTTTTTCTCATTTCTATTCTATCAGATAATCAATCAATTAGCTTCCTTTTCTTTCTGTACGCGTTATTTGTGTTAAGTAATGTGTCTTGATAACTGTATTTATTTAGCTGTCCGATTTTTGCAGGTACTTGAAGAAGCAACCTCTTCCAGCAAGACATCATAATGAATATAAATAACTGCATTTGCCAGATATCTTTAGTAAAGTAAGCTGCTGGGAGAATAAATTAGTACAAAATATCATTAAATGTAATAACCGCAAAAGAGGGAAAAAAATGTCGAAAACGCGTTATGAGTATTTATCGTATTAATAAGTTTTTTTACTGACCAAGAATGTTTGCTCAGCTTGTTCAAGTTATTTTCATCATATCAGTGATCATTTTGAACGGATATGAAATCCTAATTTGTATAGAATTTCGTTCGTTCACTCTTGCTCTCATTTCTTTTCTCATAATTAATTAGTTGCTATCTTTCTAACACTTAATTTGTTAAATATTGTGTTTTCCTGCAAGATACAACTTTGCTAACAGAGACATTTTGAATATTAATAATTGTGTTAACTGAATATTCCTCATGAATTTAACTGTGACGAATATCAATTAAGATGATGTGAAAATGGTGTCAAAGAGGTCCCGTTTATAAATCTTATCTCCATATCGGGTGTACCGAATCATTTTAAACTTGACAATATGAATATGGAGGCTATAAGGAAGGTCCTGACACCCTTAACATTTCAATTCTTTAAAAATTTGTTTATAGATATTTTCAAAATTTGTCATAAAAAATATGAAATTTTATGAATGTCAAGACCTTCCTTATACCCTCCATGTTCACGTTGTAAAGTTTGAAACAATTCGGTATATCCAGTCGTAGAAAAGTTTCATGAACGATTGGCCTTTCGGATGCCACTTTCACATCCCCTTAACATGAAATGCAATTAACGAGATGAAATGAAGTTAAACGAAAGGAGATAATTTTTGGCAGCGTTTAGGATATCACACAATTAGATCTAGCAGTTTGCCCTGTCTTAGAAGAGGTTGCAGTCCCAATGGAAGTCAAGGATTCTCTTCTGGAAGGTCCGGGATGCAAGATTAAAGTCCCTGTAGTATCCAAGAATTCCTCGTCCTTGTCAGAGTCCGTTTCCTTTTCCTTTTCTTCTTTCTCCTTTAATTGATAGACGTAACGATCAATCATGTTCTGTTCCTGAGGAGTAATTGGATTCCCATTACTCGTCATGTATGGAAGAGCATGATCGAGTTGGGCTCTCTTCGAGTAAACTTTTTGCAGTTCAGTGAAAGGTCCTTTGTCATTTTCTGTGGAGCGAATATTTTGCATCCAAGATGCCTTGTCATTATTCGTTACAAAACCAATTTGTTTACTGGTAAGCACGGCCCTATTTTCCACCTCTGGTTGATTTTCCGCATCTAACATCTCAGTGGTGAATCCCATAGAAAGCGAGTTTGTCGGTCTGGAGTTGTAAGACAAACGTTGGACATTGTTCGATAATTTTCCAGCGTTATCGGAGTGTCTATTTGTCGTTTGTCCTTCGTAAGAGTATCTTTCCAGAGAGCCACTACTCGGTCCACTCCATGGTGCTGTAAAATCAAGATTATATGGAATTAATGATAGGGAATAATAATTAAATTGACGTATACTGTTCACAAAAAAAATTGCAAATTTAAGAATAAAAGTTGTACAAATCAGAGGCTAACATATATCGTTCAGGATAATACAAAAAGACAGTGAACCAATTTTGGCTTAAAAATACTTGCAGTTACCGAGATATCGTCATAGTTCTCTTTTGTTAAGCCAAACAATATATGTATACTGTTATTAGAAATCCACAACATTGATTTTCAGGTATTACAGATTTTGACGAGCAATGTATTTACATGTCTATAATTAAAATGAAAAACACGTAGTTTTAAAACTCTACTCAACGATTAAATATAATCGCCCTTAAGAAACGTTGTTCTATGCAAGTGTAATATCCAAGATTTTATGCATTTTTTTGAAACTGTAATTCACTTTTATAGACTTTCATACAGTTGTTGACTCGGAAAGAAATAAGATGTAGGCGACAAAAATATTTGGATAGAGAATTTGATCAAAGATATTTACAAATCTAAGAAATTTTACGTCTCTTCAAAGTGATTACCTTTTTGATTCAACCTCGCATAAACCTACGGTGATTCCGAAGACGTCACGTTTACCTACACGTCACCGTTTTACAAGTCTCGAATTTACATAAACATGTGTAGGGCAACTTCACTCGTATCATTTGAAGTGTGGTGATATTAATTTTACATAATTTAAACATTGCAATGCAAATTTACCTGTACTCTTCGTAGTGGGGTTCCCCTCGGAATCTCCTGGGAATCTAGGTCGAGGAACAGGATTGTCATTCGAAATACGATTGGCAGGTAAATTTTGATCTTGGATGACGAGATCCTCGTTCTTAGGATTCACGGTCTGAGCAAAGGGGACATGTTGTCCTTCAGTAGCGTTATTTCGCCACCTGGCACTGTTCATTACGAGCTGAGCCAATTGCTGAATGGTCTGTCGAGGAACTTCTGCACTTGCTCCCTGAAGGTCTGGACGTCGAGGGGGTTTTGCAGGAGTAGAGGAGTCCATCGGATCCCTGGCGTATCCTGGTCCAATATTGAGCTGTCGAAGGCGTTCATAGCTCTCTCCGTGACCGGTGAGTAAATCGTCTTCGCGGAACTTTCTCCTTTGTCCCTCGGTCTCCTTAAAGTTGAACTTGACATCTCGAGTTGGCACGTTTTGAGTTTCCCTTCGCTCTGATGAGTATCTGTTCCAGGTCCAGTTCTGTTGCAAACCTTCCGAAGACTTACACTCAGCATCCAGAAACGCTGCGGTGAGGATCATAGCTGGAGTTGGTTCGCGGTCGGTGACTAATCTGTTTCGGGCTGCCAGTTCTTCCCTCATGTTTTCTTGAATCCTGGAGTTCTTTATTCTCTCTTCAACCTGCCTCTCCATCCCCAGGAAAGCTGTCGTTTCAAATATTAAGTTCTTGGTGTCCGTAAGGAATTCGATCTGCTTTGCTATGCGTCTCTCCGCAGAGGACTGAGTACGAGCCTCTGTGTTAGAGTTCTGTCGAAGTCCAAGTTGTTGTTGCGCCTTGACAAAGGGTGACTGCGAGACCGGTCCTAATAAAACAGAAATATACAAAGTTCTATATCACATTGCATAAAAAACACGGAAAACTCAGGGAATATAAATTATTAACATGAGAATATTTGAAATCTAGTTACTCTTGATGTATTTTTCATACTAGAATGAAGTCGATTAATTTACTTCAAGGAAGAGAAACACGTGTTTCAATCTCTTGTTACTTTGATTTTGGACTCTGGTAACTATTGAAATATTTTTAATACCAGAATAGCCTTCGTAAATTTACCTTAAAGAAAAGATTATTGAATTGTCACAGAAAAAACAATTCAAAAACTAAGATTATGTCCATGAAGTCACGGATTATTGAAATGACTGCCTTTTCATACATTTCAAAAATAATAGTACTTAATAATTTATAGATTTCTTAATTTTCAATTAATTCAAATTAAAATGAAGGGGTTGCACAGTAATAGAATGTTATCCATGAAATATTTATAATAACTGTATACCGAGTTTTGTCCATATCTGTCCCATCTTTCTATTCGGACTCATTAGAGGAGAGACAACTCCTGGTTTCGTCTGAATTGGGTTTTGATTAATTAATTGGACATTGCTGTTTGCAACGGTGCAAGGCACTCTGCAAGGCTTCGGAGGGACTAAATCCAGCTTCGGTGGGATTACTCCTGGCTTTGGAGGTGGATCCAAATTCGTTATCATCGGCTCCGAAAGCGGTGGAGTTATTTCAGCTGCCTTCTCCTGATTATTGCTCAATACCGAAGTATGTACAACATGTAATAAGTGATCCAAACGATTTTCCAGCCTTTGTTGGCGATCTCGATCCAAATCAAGAAATTTCGTTACCATATCCGTCTGGGCCGCAAGAATCTGAAATTATTTTTACATTAGATATATCATTTGGAAAGGTTTTTATTAACATAACAAGTATCAGAGGATTCGTTCTAAATACTTTTTGCTCTAAATCAAAGCACACACGCCTGAAAAACTGTCCCAGCAAACAGATTCACGTTATCTACACGTCATTATCTCGTATTTCTTCGTCGGTAACGTCACATGCTCTACATTTCACGTACATTGAACGTCCTTTGTGAGTTGTCTTCTTAATGTATACAATAGTACGTTACTGTGGCGTTACATTCGGATGACATATGTGACCTTGCAAAAGTTGTTAATAAATGTATTTTTACATTGTATTATTTACTTGATAATCCTAAATAAATATTATTTAATTAATAATGCGAGTTTTGCTAATTTATTACATCAGTTGTATTATGAAACATTTTGTATTTTCTACGATACTAGTATGTAGAGTAACAGAATAAAATATTAAGTCGACTAGGGTAAAAGCAGATTTAAAGTGTTACCTACATTAGCAACGTTTATTGTTCATGCAAATTCAAGTGGTTTTCAATTTGACGCTGTTCATAGGTAGCAGCACGTATATAAAATCACGGCGAATCATGCGCAGGCGAATTTCCGTTTCCCGCCAATATCTCTTTTTCGTTGTTACGTTCGACACCGTTGGATATCGCACTAAGTACGTCTTTTCTAATAGTATTGCTCCCATTTTTGCGGAATTAAAATCGTGTGGCTCTTTCAATGCGGTGAGTGATCTGCGAATATTTTAAGTGGAATATTTTCGTATAATTATATAAAGTGTTGTCGTCTTTATTTTTTAGGCTAGCTTGCGCCACGTGTTTCATGTTTAGGTAGAGTAACATCTAATTCTGTTCTAAAATTAATAAGTAAATGTGTCCTTGTAGGTAAAAATGACTTTTGTAGGCATTCAATTCGATGAAAAAGATGGTGAAGGTTTGGCAGTTGTCCACGAAAAATGGTTAACGTCGCGGAAGAAATAAGTGTTTTGGCCGCCAATAAAACAATAAAATAATTATAAAAAATTAAAAAAAAACGGTGGTACACCAGATGAAGGGACTTGGGAACTGTATTCTATTTCACGGCAATTTTTTGATACAGGTAACTGTTTCTGTTTTACAATAGATAAGTGTTTTGAATGCTAATGAATTATTATGTTCAGACGATTATATTAAAGCTCGTCGCAAAATGAAGCTAGCTGAGTCTACTTCAGACCTGCAAGGTGAAGCAGAGATCCCTTTGAAACGCAAAAGAATTACTCGAAAGCCATCCCGTTTTTCAAGTTCTAGTGGAAGTGAGGATGGCGCAATTACGTCAGTCACAAAACTAAAAAGACATATATAGCCTTATATTGGCCCCCGAAATGAATCACAATCTCCAGCTTAATACAATTTACAAATTAATTTCAATTACTTTACCAAAAAATAATAAAAAATAAAAAATTATATAACTGGATAAAATTGCGTGATCTTTTTAATTAAAGGTATGAAAAAATTAATATTACTTTAAGGTAACTGAAATTACAACATTGATATAACATTAATATAACATGTTACATAATATGTTACCTTACTGTGTGGGAAATAATAATTAACATCTAACTTCCACATTACTTTTATGCTACATAACGTGTTAGTTTCGAAAACGTAACATTTACCTAACAGTTATATAACAGTGTTCACTGGGTAGAAGATTATTTAGAAGATTTTATTAATGATTTAAATCATATTTTGGAAGAGGGTTTTGAATATAATTTTCAAAAATATTAAATCAAGATACATAGTTTCATATGCGATGCACCAGCTAGGTCTTATTTAAAATGCATAAAATCGTACAGTGGATACTCTTCCTCCGAAAAATATATCGAATCGGGAGAGTTCTTTGAAAGGCGAGTAATTTTTATTTCAACAAATTCCTCTCTTAGAACAGGTTTGAGTTTTGTACAACAAGTAGATGAAGATCATCATCTAAGAATAACTCCGTTACTTAAGGTGAAGTGAAACACGTCGAGGAACTTGATCGACGTCGATAAAGAAGATTTTTCTAAATGCCTACGTTGCCGACGTTCGTTTTTATATTGACAGCTGTGTCGAATTATATTGGATATTGTACCAAATGGCATACTCCACCTGTCGTTTTCATACAATAATTATAAAGAAATTGAATATAACTCCAGAAATCCTCTGGATTCATGCTTTCTGGGGCCCAAATTAACTGCAGAGGGACCCCCTGCGCCATCTGTGATTACCAGGTCAATTAAATTTTCACTCCGAGACCTCGTATTACCATCGTTTTGGCATAGAAGCGCATACAACACTTTTCTTGCCTTTATCCCGTTCAAATGCGAGTTTATCAATTACCAGAGTGTTCTAAATTGTCGTAAAATTGTCCTGACCCTTTCGTTTCTCATATCAGAGCCTTCGATAATTGTATATTGATCGAAATGTGAGAGCTCGACGCCATTTTGGTTCTGGTCTGGGCTAAGTTAAAAAATTGTATCCAAAAATCTCAATTTTAAATGTGTCAGGACAATTCTTAGATGATCAGGAGTGATCTGTTAAAGTTTCGGACAGTTTGGTCTAATACCATTAAAAAAAAGTGTTGTATTCGAATCGACTGATTTGAAGGGGGTTTCACTTCACCTTAATCTGCCTATAGGGATGAAAATGAATTTTCCCATTGATTACATGTACAACTGTTGCTTAGGTGTAATGAGAAAATGACTGCATGCATGGATTGGTGGGCCACTCCAAGTTAGGTTAAAAAGCGTAGATATTCATAAAATATCAAAATCTTTAATATCTTTCAAAACTTATTTTCCTGTAGAGTTTAATAGGAAACCTCGTACTTTATCAGAACTAGCAAGATGGACGGCTACTGAATTACGTACGTTTTTGCTTTATTTGGGTCCAGTGGTCCTGAAAAATATTTCAGATGTAGCAGTTTATAAACATTATCTTTCATTGCACACGGGAATTACGATTATGGTTTTTGAAAAACATTTATCCATATTTGGATGTGATCGAGCTGGTGAATTGCTAAATCTTTTTGTCTACCGTTGCATACACATGTATGGCAAAGCTTTTCTTATATATAATGTGCACATGCTATGTCACCTTTATCTTGATGTTAAAAAGCATGGTTCACTCGATAATTTCTCTTCATTTCCGTTTGAAAATTATCTCGGATTCCTTAAATGGATGGTAAAGTCTATCATTAATCCCTTGTAAGAGGTGTATAATCGAATCAATGAAATAAGCAAATTTTCTTTAAACGTTTTAAGAATGAGAGAAAACAAAATGAATGCTACAATGCAACACAATAATGGTCCTTTATCTTTAACTGCCCCTTGTTTATCTTACAAACAGTTTAAAAAATTGCATTATCAAAATGTAACATTTTTAGTTTATTCTCATTCAAAAGCAGATTGTTACTGTTTGGTCGAGGACACTGTGATGCAAATTTTTAATATTTTAGTAAGTTCTGATCATGGCTTATCGGCAGAGGATTTTATTCATCCCGTCCATTATATAAGTATACCTTTTCATCTGAACTGTTAAACATTCGTATAGTTTTTGATTTAGGAAAAGATATTGATACGTGCCCAGTAGATAATATAGTGTCTAAGTGTATTGTATTACCTCTAGATGAAAGTAAGAAGAGATGGATTTCTTTACCAATTATACACTCCCTCTCAAATTTGTTATAACTGTAACAACAGTATGAATTAGTGATATAATCAGTACAAATGCAGTATTTAATTTAAGACTGTGTCATGTTTCCATTAAATGTTGCCTTGGATAGAAATGTGTACCTACGAGCTTGCACAGACTATTTTTTGCTGACTATTTGGGAGAAGGAGGAACGCATTTACGTATTAATACGCGTTTTTTTTTTTTCCATTTTGTATCCATTTCTGGTTAGGAAACTTGTAATGTCAGTCATCATACAAATCCATATAATTTATAGTCCGAATGTTTATTTGAACCTAATTATAACAATTGTAGGGTCATTTATAATGGAGTGAATATTATCTGCCAGTTTTCAATTTCTTATAGAACGTAATTTTGTTAAGTACCTGTCTGGTTCTAATTGTACGTACAGAGCTATGGATTATTATAAGACTGCATTGTAATTATTTTGTATGTTTAAAAAGTTTATACTGAGTACGCTTATACTGAGCTTTTTGAAAAAAAGTTTCAAAAGTTTTTGTGTTTTAATAACGTTGACACGTATTGTAGTATTTTATTTACATATACCATACGTTGGTCAAAAATGCATCAAACATACGTTAGATTTAATTTTCCTTGACGTGATACCGGAACGTCACGAAAACGTAATCATGTGACGTTATTGGGCTGTGACATTTTGCCTAATGAGGTACGTAAAACGGACATTAGATTTGATCATTTTATGACGTTAGTAGGTCTATAAGTGACCTTAAATTTACGTGTAGACGACGTGAGTCTGTTTGCTGGGCGTATTTCTAAAACTATTATTTATTAATAAAAATTAATAAATAAATTTTTTTAATCACATTCGTCAATCGAGAGATGTTAAATTAGATTCTGCTATTTAAGTATATCTATTGTACACTATTTTCATTTTCTTCTATACACTAGATTACCTACTAGACTTAAAAAAAAAAAACTAAACCCAATAATTGGAAGTTCACTCAAAAGCTTGTAGTCAAACAACTTACCTTGTTAACGACTTCGTTTTGTGAATTAATAGCACTTATCATAAGTTGTTCCAGCTTCTCTGTCTTCTTTTTCCTAGCTGGAGCATTTGGCACAGTAGTGTTCTCCATTGTCGGAGACTCCTTCAATCTGGTAACTCCATTCTCTTCAGGAGTCGGAGACTCTTGAAGAAACTCGATGGAAAGATTGTCGTCGTTGTAAGTAGCATTGGTAGTGACGCAAGTATCGTTAACTGCTGGTAAGAACTGAGGCTCTTCCGTAGGCATCGGCTGAACATACGTCTCATTGAGGTTATGAGATTTCTCGTTACCTGGTGATTGGCAAAACCCTTCGTTCAGGTTGGGACACATCTCTGGAGAATGCCGAGGAGATAACGTACCCATCTGGTTGACATTCGAGGTATACGGTTGAGCAGGAATGGTGTCTTGATACTGCTTAAATGCAACCGATAGATTTTGCCTGAAATGTGGCTTTTTCGGTTCTTGAGGCATAGCGCCATTATTTGTCGCAACATTCCTTTGCAATTGGTTTTGTGTTCTCAGGTTCGATTCCGGAACTGCGTTTGGAATGTTTGCCTGGAGAATTTCGTGTCTTAATCTCATCTGATTGTACAAGAGTCCTTGATCTACGCTTCGGAGTAGATTTTGCTGGTAAATGGGGTCTCGTTTCGTCACTTCTTGCTGGGGCAAATAATTCTGGAGGATGTTGTGCTGCAACATTGCTTGATTCTGCTGCATATTCTCCTGAATGATCTGATTTTGCACATTTTGAACCGCATTCTGGAAAGGTATCTCGCTAAAACGATTGTTTGTCATCATATTTGGTCTGTAGTTCTCTCGTATTGGAGAATCGTCTACAGGTAATGAATTGGGACGAGTCGTTGTTCTGATTGGTTGAGTAAGTTGTTGTCCAGTGTTTGTTGCTGCATCTCTTACTGGAGATAGGGCTCGGTATGGCTGAGCAAGAACCGTCTCATTGGACTCTGGGGAGTCTGGATAGTCTTCCTCGTCTGTAAGAATAAATTTAAGTTTAATTTTTAAACTTAATACTTGACAGAGTATTAAAAATTACATCTTTGCCTCTGTTATTTATACAGATAGATAAATGTATGCAGATTAAAAACTTGATAACCACAGATTCTATAGTTAAAGTGTTAAGATTTTTTTATCTTCGCTGTATTCATTTCTTGGTATAATAATGAAATTTATAGTTGGACTATTTTTAATTATGTAGTAAAGAAATACTTAAGGCAGTTTAATTGTCCATTACACAATTTCCTTAAAATAAGTTTCACTTACTTGCACATTGCCATGCAGGGGAAAGAGCCTCCGTGCGCAACATAGTACCTATCGGCTCCTGATACTTGTATCTCATTTGAAGATTCTTATTAGTCTTCACGTCCTTTGGCGGTGACTTAACATTTGCCGTTGTATCTAAATATAAAAAAAATATATTACATGTAAAAATCATGTTGATTAATATTTTATAAATAATGCTAATTAAGCCAATAGTATATTTAAAAAATATATTCAATGTGTTATATACAGATGTAAATAAATTTCTATGTTCAATTTTCTAATTTATCTCTATTTTGTTAAAGAGAAGTCTCTCACCAACGGTATCCACTCCATTGATATTGATCTGTTCCACTTGTTTGGTTTTAAGAACCTTATCGATGGACTCATAATACTGCTCAACACCTGCTCGTGTACCAGCTCTCTTTGCTTCACGATAACATACCAAAACTTGTTTCATTCGGGAACGGCATTGTTTACCATTGACATTGTAGCCCTTCTTCCTCATGTAACGGGCAATGCTTTCCCAGATTAATTGCGGCTTAGTAGTGTATTGTAACTGTTTCTGCACTTGCTTGTCAGTCCATACCGATACTAACAGCGTTGTGCTATCTGGTGTCCACTTGTATTTACCACTATCACTGGAATCACTCATTTTGTTTAATTCATTTCCTTTTCTCATAGGGTGTAATGGCAAATATTTATTCACTCCTGTTTTTCCTGTAATTTGTACATTTGGTAAATAACAGAACGGAATGGACCTTATTTTATAGAATGGAATTCATGGGTGCATAATTTTACAACATTAACACAACAATTTCTCGATTATGTAATATTCTATAAGTTCAATATGTACAGCAAATTTGTTTAATACAAGAATGGTGTGCGAGTTCCCGAAACATAGTTCAAAGAACACCGATTTCTATCGAATTCTACAACAACTAGCTGGATATTAAAATGACCTCTTCATAAATATATTAAGCACTTAATCTTTCTGCATCTTCAAGACATTCCTCAAATTTCCTCTATTTACTTAATCTTTTTAATTTGACTATCTATATGTTTCTTAAATCGCTACAGGAGCAGTTTTAATTTATTTGCTGCGAAAGATTCCAAAAAACACAAATATTTACATTACTACAAATATTTCATTTTAGAGACATAGCCAATATCTTAAAAAGCAAAATTCAAAGTCGATAAGTCCTTGAAAATACAATATTAAAACTTTTTCACAAGCTAATGGATTACTTTATTTTTCCTTATCTCCAAAATGCTCTTCAAACTTTCTCCAATACTTCCTCAACCCCTTTTAATTTACAGTTCAGGTGTTTTATAAATTACAAAGAAAAGCACTTTTGCGAAACAAAGTAGAGAATATCCTCAGTGACGCTTAAAAGAACTCATCGATAACCTTACGATATTGAAACTCTTTTATAACTTACTCTGAAATTTTCTCAAATATTTCCTTAACTCCCTTATATTTTTCAACCTATATATTTTATAAATCCTGACGCGAGGAGGACTTTTAAGAAATAAAACTCAAAGTAGCTTAATAACCCTTAAAAAAATCTCACTAGCAGCATTACACACTGACACTTTTTTACAACTTAATAAATTACCTGATTTTTTGCGTATCTAATTTGCAAATAACAAGCTCACGCACGTACATACAATCTGTATGTTAATCTAATCATATCCAATTAAACGTGAGTTCCTGCACTTGTAACCCACTTGTTGTACCTGCTCGCGTCCACCTGTATCCTTTAAATTGCACCAACGTTTGCACTTGTTTTCTTTCCTAACCGACGCCCGGAACAGCCGATTTAAATTTCGAAGAGCTGAGTGTGGGTGGGACCGGGTGGGACGCAACAGGTTACCACATCGAGACACATGGAAATCTTAATCCTCAAGAGATTCTTGTTTTTACCCGGACACTACATGGGTTAAATTGTAATCGCTTCTAATGCTTTATTTCGTTCTGTTCCGTAAAAGAAAGCCATAAAAGCGTAAATATTACGTCTGGACTGGAAGAAGTGCCATCGTAGGGATTCTATGGGATCCTACGAAATGCTATGAAAGAAACACGGGAACCCACCCGAGTATCGGGATACGCCATAATCACGACACATCAACCCTGATGTGTCGTGATTATCGACCCAGGTTTCACTTCGGAATTAAGCGTATTATTAATCTAAAATCTCTGAGAAAGTGTTGCTACATGTAGATGGATAAATAATGAATTCATCAAAATGATTGATGTCTATTGCATTGCGTAAATCCAACTGAAGCCGACTGAGGCCCGGTTCCACAACTCGAGTTAACCGGAGTTTAACCGGGTTACATCCGGTTTAAACCTGCTGTAAACCGGGCCTAATTGTAAATCTCCACCGTCGGTACTTATTCAATATTATTAGATAAATCTGACTTTGGGTACGTCTTCACCACCTAATATTATTTAATACCGAATTAGTAAGGTGGTGACCAGGCGGTTTTGAATAAATACCAATAGTGAACACACAAGTGGGTCCGATTCCCATGCACCTAAGAACATATGGACGGAGCCCAAGCCAGGGCGTTTATTACAAAGATGAGTTGGGACATTGCTCACGGACAGGGCGCGCGATCGCATCGTGTGCTGCCCTCTGGTTTTGAACTTAAGCTTTCATCGTTTTTGCCCCCAAGGGCGGCGCAACGAATTTCTGGTAGGGGCTCCCGCACTCGCGATGGCGGTGCCATCTACCAGTCGCCGCTGGCGGCTCACGTACTCGTGATGGTAATGCCATGCAGCAGTTCACGGTGGTGGCTTTCCTACGCTTACCGACACTGATCACTTTTAATGGTAAGGGAAGAACACTCGTGGCGCCCTCTTTGACTGTACCCTTCACTTACCTCATTTATTTCATCCGCAAATGATACAGGCAAAATTACAAAGTGGGTGCTCGAGAGTTGAGTTATACTGTAGATACGATTTTTATAAGCTACGAAAATTAATAAAAAATTATGAATGTTCCGTAGGGAATACATAAAACCTAGATGAAAGGAGATACCCAACAACATGGTTCGACGTAGTCGATATGACGTCAGGTGTAACGTTCCTTGTCGCAAGATGAAATCCTGACGGAGGGGAAGGGTGGATACGGTTTTTTAGGCAAATTTTTTTCGGCACGTTTTACAGTTGATAGCAATCGCACGAAACACATTACAGTTTTGTAATATTTTATTATGAGTTCAGCTTTTCATTACTTGTTTCACCGTCCATAAGGTGACTTTAATAAGTAATGTAAAATTAATAAAAATCGTACCGTAAAATAACAGTATCAATCTTTCTTATCGTTAGTATTATCAAGAAACTCGTAGTGTTGAGCGATGCGAGAAACGCGCCCTGCGCGTTGAGTTCGAGCGAGACGCTACAGAGTTATATACAGTAAGGATTAGGATTTCAGGAGTGGGGGAAATGAAAATATAATTTATTCTTTGCTACAGATAAAGAAATAAACTTTCGATGGACTCAAAAAATTCAGTAAAAAATCAGGAATTT